>NC_091552.1:37732268-37744768 GCF_042767895.1 Penaeus vannamei
GAGAAAGTAAATGTTGGGTTTCACAACAATGGAACAGTGTCCTATGAGACTCAAAAGCACTACTACTTTGAAAGAAGTCATTCCTCAGGATCTGAAGACGATGTGATAGTCACTCTGAATATTCCTATGCTAGTAAGTTGAACTAGGAGTGTCTTTGATATGTTGTGATATATGATAATGATTAAATACTGATGTTGTTAGGATTTAATGTAATTTATGATGATGCTGTGATTATTCAGCTTTTACTTTTTGTTTAAAGTAAAGATTTTGATTCATGATGAATCCATATTTTCTTAGAAAGATGGTCAAAAAGGCTTAGGCCTATTTTGTTGATTAAACAAGTATCTAAAATTTTACAGGCTGCAGTTTCTCAGGTCCGGTTCAAACCAAGGCTAGCTCAGTTAGCCATAGATTCCTTACTAACTGTTCTCAAGGAGGAACCCATTGTGGCTCATACAGTTGGGGAATTCATGTGGGGTTATGATGACCCTCTGCTCAAAATTGCCAAGAATCTTCTACCTCCAGAGGAACGTATGCCTTTTGACAAGTTTGGATTCTTTATTAATGTGAGTATTCTCTGATATCTGTTGTTTTAGGGTACAGATGATCTTTTGTGTAATTACCTTTCATGTTTGGAGAGAAAATATTAAGCAAAACTTGTTATTCAAAAATAGTTTCAAGAGGAATAATAGCAAAGTAGTGAAGATATGCAAAAGAAACTAACTCAAGATACCAATATTGGAAGTCTCGTAGATAGATGATCATATAACTAGATTATTAATTAATTTTACTGCAGAGAGTCTGACTAGTTCTACATTTCATGTATACGAGTCATGTGAAATAAATATTTTTTTTCCTCAACAGCGAAATGGTTCAACGGATGGATTATTCAATGTCTTCACTGGAGAGGGAGATATCACTAGATATACAACTATTAATACATTCAACCACAAGAAATATCTTGATTTTTGGAAGACAGAAGAATGTAACATGATAAATGGCACAGATGGTTCATCATTCCCTCCTGGTGTGACAGAGGACTCTGTTCTCTACATGTTTAATGAAAATCTGTGTCGTTCCATTCCTCTTACCTTCTGGCACAGCAAAGAAACCTTTGGAATGAAAGCGCTAAGGTGATAATTGATATTGTGTGTTTATATGTGTATAAAAAATACTTGAAAGGTTAGGATAAGAAGTTAGTATATTTCTGTGGTTTTCGGTTACAGGGAAATTAATTGTTTCATATTACTTATGAAGCATATATGTCCTTGATCTTTTTTCTCAACAATCTTTCTTTGGGTGACAAATATAATGAACTTCAAGATGTAGATATATAAGCAAAACATTTCAGTGGTATTTTAAACTGAAATTGTTTTCTATCGCAGGTTCTCTCCCCCACGAAATGTCTTTGATGTCACACCAGAGAATGACTGCTATTGTGTAGGAGGTCCACCATGTCTTGGAGGAGGTGTTTTTAACATCAGTACTTGCAAATTTGGTAAATTGCAAAAATGGTTTTAAGTCTTACTTTTTTTCAGTTTTTTTCTTTTCTTTTTCTTTTTTTACACTCCTCTTCTCAACTCCTTGCTTTAATATACATATTTTCAAGATATGATAACAGTTGAATTGACTTCTGGATGAGACTTTGGTATGTTTATTATTCTAAGGAATGGATCAAGATTATAGGAAAGGAACAGCTAAAGTTACAGTTAACTGGCAAGTCATACTATTTGTCCTCAGTTAAATTTTATGGTATTAGCTGCTGTGATTTCTATATAATTTAGATTTTTTGATACTGTTTCAGATGTAGTGCTGATACATATAAAACAGTTGGTGTATTTATTTCTTTATCTTTTTTTCCTTATTCTGATTACTTTGATGAAGACAAACACATCTGCTTCTAATACCTTTAATATATAGCTTTTAATTTTGGAAATATGATTATAGGAATAGGATTAATAGCACTATCCATTCTTTCTTCTTCTAACACAGTCATTATCAGAAGGTCATGCATTTTGTGCTCTTATGTCCTTTTCCTCCTTGCATTTCTCTCCCCATTTAAGTATGTGTAGTTTCTGTAGCTGGGTCCTGGCATACGGAATGAAGCCAGATTAGCCCCGCCATGAGTCAGACTATTGGCCCAAGTGTGGAGTGGCATGTACTAATGTTTCCTTGCCTCACCAAACTTCATGTAACATTAACATTGTAAATATCATAAATTGTTTGAAATTACAAAATGCGCATTGCTTCAGATGAGAAAATTTAGAAGTCCCTTTCTGACAGTTCATGTAACATATTGATTTCCATATGAAAGTATGCTTGATCAAAACTTTTTTTTTTTTTTTTTTTTTAGGTTCGCCCACAGTGGTTTCATGGCCTCATTTCTACCAAGCAGACAAAAAGTACAGGGAAGCTGTTGTTGGAATGAAGCCAGACCCAGAAAAGCATGCAATGTACATTGATGTGTCACCTGTAAGTTATGTTGTATTTGAAAACTTGTTGGCATCATGCTACATTATAAAATCTTGTTCAGTACTCATACATTTTATAGGAACCATTGGAAATATTTTGTTAGTATCTTGAACAGTTTGCATAATATATTAGCTTACCTTTTTAACCTTTAATGTATATTATAGTAAAGAGATTTAGATTTTCTACTTTCAGAATGGACAATTGTCAGGGAATAATTTTACATAATTTTACTACATTTTTAATGCATTCACATTCACATTTTATAAAACAGAGGAAAAGCATGTGTAACCCCCTGCACTATACTCATCTTTCAAGTCAAGGCAAAGTAGACTTGAGAGGATGTCAATAATTAACTGAAAACCACATGTCTATTTCTATAATGAAAGTTGACCTGCCAAAGTTATTGTTATTCTATAATGCATAATTTTAGTTGGTGTTTCTTTTTAAGTTCTTTTATCGTCACAATGCACTTTTGTTAGGTATAAAATAAATCAATAATATAATAGTATGAGAGATTGCATGGTCCAAGAAATTATGCAAATACATTTACATTCAACATTTGAAAACCATGTTTCACATTAATGTGACAAGTAGAGAGGGAGAGATAGAGAGTGAGAGAGAGTATGAGAGTGAGAGTATGAGTGTGTATTTGTGTGTGTGAGAGAGTGAGTGAGTGAGTGAGAGACTGTGGGGGTTAGAGGTTATTTATTAATGTATTTTTTAATCTTTTATCTCTTATGTACTTCATAGTGTGTTACCATTAACAAAAGACTATTTCCTCTTCAGCGAACAGGATCACCACTCAGCGCTGAAGCTCGCTTGCAAATTAATGTAGCCGTTCCTCATGTTCCCTTGATCAAACCAGCAGCAATGCTCCGAGAGATGATATTCCCTGTTGTTTGGTTTGAAGATGTGAGTATGACATTGTGTTCTAGAGAATGGGACTCAAATAAAGTTTGGTTAATACCATATATTTACACACATAAACACAAATACACTCTCTTTCTCATGTACACAGATATACACAAATATATATCTGCACACATGCACACACACACATTTTGCATAAACTGATTCTATCGTTCTATTTTTTACAGGGAGTGACAGAACTGCCTAGTGAAATTGTGGAGTTGTTACAGGTTGCAGAAAATGTACCAGAGGTAAGATTTAATCTCAAACCTTTATGTTCATATATATATCATATGCTGTCCTTTGCACAAATGTTATGGATTTGCTGTATTTTGAATATTATGCTGATTTTTTTTCTGTCCACAGGTGACAAAATCCAGCCTGTTAGTAGCCTTCTTTGTCCTTGGAGGTGTTTTGGTTTTGGGTGTGAGTCTGTCTTTGCTTGCTGAGCACTTCGACTTACCTTTACCATTCTTGAATCCTAACTATAGTACTAGTGAAAGTGCCAAAGACAAGGCAAGTGATCGACCACAGGGTAATTCTCCCAAGAGAGATCTCTCTGGCCATACCAACCCTGCCATGACAGACGACGGGGATAAAGATGCAGCATGACGCCTTTGGACAGTCCCACACACAAGCAACAGCAACAGCAACAACTGGTTGAGAAGCAGTTATTACCCAAGCAGATATTACTGTACAGGCTATCCAACTTGTACTCCCTCTTTAGATCTCTATAGTCAGCACAGGATGTTTCAGCCTCTTAGTGCTGGGGTAGCCTCTTATTGGCCAACTTGGCAGGAAGCCTACCCAATGTATCTCTATAATGTGCAAAACAATTCATCCCCTCATCATTCTCAAAACTTTAGGCTTAATGCATACAATCACCCTTATTCAGCTACACATATGTATAATAGAACCACAAATAGATTTTATTCGGAGAGGTAGGTGTATTGGTAGATTTGTGAATAGAAAATTTCTTCCACATGTAGATTGGATTATACATAATTCAAAAACCTTCTTTGTCTTTTAGTGATTCAAGGAAAAAGTAATTGAAATTATTATGATTGTACTCACATTTACACACACATGTACACTCATATATAACACTTAAACATACACACTTAGCTTTAAAATAATTGGACAATCAGGTGGTTAAATCCTAGGATTAGAAGGTCTTCAGAGTTGCAGATGCTTTGGAAAGAGTATGAAGTGGTTTTATCATGTAACTCATCCTTAAGGGTTAAATGTAGCAGTTTTGCTAATACTTCCCACTGTTAAGGATTCTTATAATTTCATCAAGTAATGACATTCTGGTATGATAATTTGTTAATTGTGATTAATTGATTTGACCACATGTACCTTTTAAATTGGTAATCATTTTTAATGTGATGTACCTGCAGAAAGAGAGTATTAACTGAAGAATCCAGGTAAACAGATCTGCCTAATAATCTTAAGTATATATTTTTTCTATAGAGCTGTATGAGTAGATTAATAAAAACCCAATAAAATGGGATGTGCAATTCAGTCTTCCATTGTAGACAGACATAAGGCAGTGACAGTAGAATTTGATCTTTTGGTTACCTCTTCCCATTTGTCCAAACCATCTTTTTGCCCAATTATATACATTTATTTTTGTGCATTTGAGGTGTTCAGTAAAATAATTAAGTTTTCACTTAATTAGATTTCAGGAATCTTCATTATCAATCATAAATCATGTTTTTGAAACCAAGCGTGAACATTTAAGGAACTGCGGCTATTATATGCATCTTCTAGATGTTGCTGTTTTCCATTATTATAAACATATTTATTTTAGTTTGTATTGCACAAGATAAAGGATGATTTTTTTCTTCTTTGGTTCAGCTCTCTCTCTTTATCTTGTTTTCTTTTATTAGAATCTCATAAATTGTTTTTATATGAATTTTTATAACATATTTCTTGCTTCAAATATTTGTTATACAGTTTTCTCTGTGCAGTTGTTGTTATTCACATGAAAAGAGTTTCTCACATTAGAGAGGATGTTTCTAGAATGTCATGAAAATATGATAGAACTGTGGGACTGTCCGTACTTTGGTTGATAACCACAAACAATAATATTAAGGCTGTTTGGAGAGAATTAAAAGTGTGCACAAACTGTGGTAGAAATATGAGTATGTGTGTGTGAAGTAGCTGATTGGGCAAGTGCCTTATAGGGATGATGATAATGCTGAAGATTTTTCATGGGTATGCTTTTTATTTGTGATATTAAAAGTGATATGTCAGTTGTTAGGGTTGATTGGTGTTTTCTCATTTTTTACGTGAAAGAGATTGCACAAAAGTAGCCAAGAATTTTTGTGCAGTAGATACCTATATTCTGCCAATTTTACAATTTTACCTTCCTTATACATTAATTAAATGACTGTGATTTTTATTGATATTTTACATGATCTGAAGATTTTTTCTATCTATTGATATAATTATTTTTTTTAGAATATATTATTATTATTATTATTTTTTTTTTTATTATTATTATTTTTTTTATTGTTTCCCCCCCCCCTTTTTTTTTTTTAGTTATTTGTATATTTTTAGAGCATAATTGTAAAACAGTTGTTTCCCCATACACTGCATATATAGTTATGGATATAGTACATTCCAGTACTTGATAGAAGATTGATATTCCAAATATGTGTTGTGTTCTCTACTCATTCAGTGATTGCATCATTCACTGAGTACCTGGTAGTCTTCCATAAGGAACAAGATAAGTAATTACAAAGGAATATGGTAATGAGCTAAACTGGTTGTGAGAGCAATATGTATTTTTATTGTCGAGTGTGAATGAGGATGTGAGTGTCTGTTGGATCTTATTTTTTATTTATTTTATTTTATTCTATTTTTTTTGTTGAAATTGCAATTTAATTGAAATTTATCAAGGTCTGGCAAATTTATCAGTGTCAGCCTTCAGTGATGCTGAAGATAATGCATTTAATATCCAAATAATGCATTTTCATTTTTCAAAAAAAAATGTAAGCTTGATATACAAGGATATGAAATCTGAAGACATTAGAAAGGTTTTGTATTACAATTTATGCTTAATGTTATCTTATACAATCTATTGGTATTTAAGCTCAACTTTTTTTTTATAAAATCAATACCTTAATGTATATTGTGTGTAAGATGTGACAAATATTTTGTAAGATGAGACGAGTTACATCTGTCTCTTGCAAACAAAGATTTAATGGAGACCATGTAGAGGATCAAATTTTTATTCCCATATTGGTTATTAATTTATAAGGTAAATATCACATTTTTAAATTTTGATTTGTAAATAAAGCCGAATAGTGTTTTTGAATACATTTTGATGGTTGTTTTTTCAACTTTATTTTTGTATAACAAGACTTTTAATGTGTACTTCTGTGCCTCCATGATTGCACACGTGATAATGACCATGAAATATATAAACTTTTTTTCACTTTTCAATAAAGGATTTACCTTTAATTTCTTAAGTTGTGTACTTTCCTTTGTGTAGTGAAACATTTTACATATTTTGAGTTTCTGATTTTTAGAATGTTTTTGATGTGTAGAAATGAGAAATGAAAAATCCAAATCTAAAACCTGTTCTTCAGAAATATACGTACATTTTCTGTTCAGAACTGAACCAGATGGGAGTTACAATGTTTAATATTTATATATAATTTCATGATTATCAGCCTAATTCTTTCTAAATTTTCTAAAATTTATAATTTAAAATCCACATTTCAATATAACAGTAAGCAGGTATTTCATTAAAACTTATTCACACATTATACATACATATAGTACACCTAATGCCTCAATACCTCATTCTTCAGAAAATTAGAAGACTGTTAGCCAGGTTGTAGAACAAATTTGCAGTATTTTGGGCATTCTTGTCCTTGAATGTTTTACTTCTGAAGTTTAAACCATCAAATGTGTTTCTTAAAAGGAATGTGTAAACAATGAGATGTCATCCTTTACCCCACCCCCCAACATATTCACATTGTTTTCACACTCTCTCCTATGGAAACAGACAACTTATTTATGTCACATGAACTCAAAAACAAGTATTCCATAGTCCTACATAACAGACAAGTCAGACAAGGCAGCTTCCATGTCTTGGGCATGGTAGTAAGTAATATTAATCCTCTTATATAATATTGGAGTATATATTCCTTATGATTGTCGCTATCATAATTTGGTTATATATTGTTATTATTGATACTCACATATATTGTTATTGACATGTATAGATAATATCTATATATTAAGGCATGATCAAGTGTGAATTTTAAGGGGATTGTGAGAGGCTAGTAAAACCTCCATTCAGCATAAAATGCATATATAAGACCAAGTGAGAAGCCAGTCACTCTCGCTCACTCTGTAATAGCCTCGCAGATCTGTGCTAAACAGGACAGACATTCCAAACACTATTCTAACATAGAACCAACAAGGCTGAGACCTTGGCCATGGAACCCCAGTACACATTGGAAGCTTGAAACTGTCCACCATTTTCTCATAACTATCGTAATTACATACTTAACTGAGTACTAGAGTACTATTGAGCATTTACTTCTCAATAGTACTCTGATCATGTTAGTCTGGTGATGCTTTCTTTCTGTTATTCTTTAGACTTCATTCTAGTTTAAGAATGTACCAAATACACCTGGAATAAATACATATGGTGGACTGGATAATGAATCACTTGTTTTCTAACACATTAATAATATGATAATGTTATAGTTCAGTATTTACATAGGCACAGCTCTGCAAAACAATGGCTTAGTGAGAGAGAGCATCTAGCTTCTCACTTGTTCTTATATACACATTTTATGATGAATGGGGTAGTTTTATCGGCCTTTCACAATCACCTTAAAATTTACACATGATCATGCCTTAATATATAGATATCTATACATTTCAATAACAATATATGTGTATCAATAATAAGAAAATAATAACAAAGTTATGAGTGTGACAATCATAAGAAATATATACTCCAATATTATAAAGGGATTAACATAATTACTTAGTAGCATCCCCATGAAGTGGAAGGTGCCCTATGACTTGTCTATTTGTTTGTTATGTAGGACTATGGAATACTTGTTTTTGAGTTCCTGAGACAGTTATCAGTGCTAAATTCTCCTAAGCCACTTCAGAGTGTTTAGCCGGTGCTGCTGTTTTGCAGTAGTCACATCTTCCATACTTTTTAAGTTATCCCCTGATGCATAAGGTTGTTTCTGAAATGAAAGTTTGTTTTTAAAAGGGCAGGCACAATACTTAGACATCTTACCAATACTTTTGATTCTTTTTGTTCATGAGAAAGAAGAGGAAGGTTAATTGAATTGCAGCAAAACACTGAGAAGCATCTTGAAATATATTGTGTCATACCAGTGTTATAGACTTTTATGGTTGCCATACCTATAATGCGTATTGACCATGGAAGATCTATGAATAGCCTTCGGAACTCTTACCGTGAAATGTACCATGAAAGTATCCTGTACAAAACAGTAATCATAACATTATCAACTTCCCCATTTCAAAAGCAAGTAATTTATTAGCAATATTAGATAAATTTTGCTACACTGACAATAACTGCACATGTTCCTTACTTTTTACAGCTAATATTCTTGAATTCCCAGGGACTTAAATTTTTATACATATGAAGGATGTAGAGTACTTAGAAATATAACTGCAACATTCTTTATTCACATGTAAATCAGAAAATATTATGTAAATCTCAATGGTTAGTCATGAAAATTTGAGCTGAACTCTCATTACCATAAGATAATACAACAAAAGGCAGTTTCATTCAAGTACACTAAATCTTTATCCAGCCCACATAGCTTTCAAGGACTAGGATCTCTGGTTCTCATTTTCTTCCATAGACTATTGAATTGTTCCAAGTGAGACAATGAACTGTTTTACCCAGATAACTTAAAAACAATTAGGCAATTATTTAGATCTTGCATCATAAACATTCATTGCAATCCTATGTTTATTGATGATAAACTTATGTAGGAGTCATTGTTGTTATACACTCTTGAATGATGCAGGAGTTTTTGTCATTGCATAATCTCTCATTTAATCGTACATAGACCAGATCAGAAAACATACTATATATTATGATCCTTTTGTCACAGTCAGTATCACATTCATGGTGGAATGTACTATGCAGTGAACTCTTTCTGTCTGTAAGTACAGTTCTACTTTTTACTACTTGTGTTTGTTTTTTAAATTCGTTAGAAATCCATAGAACCTTTATATACACCTTTTGAAATCTTAAATTTATTTGATACATTTGTCATGTACTTCAGGCAAACTTTTTTGTATTTGACACATATATTGTTTTATGTTTTGTCCCTAGTTGACCCCATTCTCCTTACATCTGCTACTGTACTTGCAGTCACTACCCATTTCTGCTACCTTGTTATCAGATTCATTTTAGACAAACCCTTTGCTTCTACTTTAGAATGGCATTTCGTTTTCGACCGAAGTTATTGGTATTCCGAGGTCACTGTGCCTCCATCACATTCTCGGCAATAACAACCTTGATATTTATCTCTGATGTTCCGTTTGTTTCTTTTTATTCGAGAAGGACTTGGAAAAACCATGGTTAGCATCGAATCATTTACTGTAAAAAAAAAATAAAAAATAAAAAAAATAAAAGAAATATGTCAGTAGCTATTACTGACCACATCGGGCTTTCACTTACGGAGTATTTGGCAGTATCTGTGGAAAAGAAAGCGGACGGTAGATCAAGAAATTACCAACGTTTCATCACGAACCTCAATAAAACGTAAAACAATATGAATTGTTTCATTTCAGATCCCTCTTTAATCCCCCCTTGGATTTTTTTTTACTTTATTTTCAATTGGAGTCTCTTAGAGGCAAGAATCGCTATAGCTCGTTCATATTACATTTGCGTAATGTTCGAATTGTCTAATTTCAAATACATGCATCAAACCATTTTATATTGACCTTTGAGTGATTTAGACGTGGCAAACCAGGGTGTGGCAGAAACATCCCAGGAAGACCTGAGCAGTCTTCCTATCGCTGTTGTGGATGGGGAACCTCTTCAGATTTCTTGCTGGCTAATAAACCATTCTTGTGGACAACTATAAAGGTGCTGTCACACTAGCACTCTTTCCGTCTTTTTTTTTTTTTTTTTTTTTTTTTTACAATTTTCGGAAATGTCCATTTTAGAGCGAATTGTCGATTTTCCAGTCAGACGATAATGACCGTTTCCGTCGGAAAACCTTTCCGTCAACTTTTTTCAGCCAAGCATAGTCAAATCAAGAGCTATATTAAAGAATGTATTTATGTAAAATAAAATTGTTTAAAAAAATGACGGAAAAAGTGCTAGTGTGACAGCACCATAATAGTAAGCATTTCGGAGTCCATACGGCGGAGAAAACTTCCTGCGGGTGGCTCAAATCGCGCACCTTCGATGTGAAGCCAGCATCCACGATGTTGGCCACGCTTCGAACCTCGCCCGTTTTTCGCAAAGGAGCTCATTCAAAGAAAATGCATTAGATGCATTTTGTAACATTGGATCTACCGGTCCCTTAAGCGTCACTTGCGTAGCCCTCCATGCTTGTGAACACATTTTGGCTTTCATTGTCTTCACTGTGCTCCAAGTCATACAAATCATTAAAAGAATCGCTGTGGTGTTTCCTTTAGCTGCAGAGCTCGATGAAGTTAGCAATGCGTCGGCATCAGCTCGGGAGCGTACCCAAGTTGCGGCCTATTTTACACCCTTCCCTTCTCCATCCAGTGCAAAGACAAAATCATTCTTTAGGAGGACTACAACTTTCCTCATGTCTATGATGTTTGCCCTTTGATATGCATCCGCGAAGTTAGTGTTAGCTTATTCATCGTAATGGTATGTGGCACCATCACACTCCATAATAAGCAAAACACAAAAGAAATTGTACCTTTCTGAACATGCACATGCTTTCACTTCTATGGAAATCATTTGAAAAGTGTGCGTGTGTGTGCGTGTGTGTGTGTATGTATGTGTGTGTGAGTGTGTGTGTGTGTGTGTGTGTGTGTGTGTGTGTGTGTGTGTGTGTGTGTGTGTGTGTGTGTGTGAGTGTGTGTGTGTGTGTGTGTTTCTCTCTTAGTGTGCATCTCTCTCTCTCTCTCTCTCTCTCTCTCTCTCTCTCTCTCTCTCTCTCTCTCTCTCTCTCTCTCTCTATCATACTCTCTCTCTCTCTTTCTCTCGCTCTCTCACTCGCTCTCTCACTCGCTCTCTCACTCGCTCTCTCACTCGCTTTCGCTCTCGCTCTCCCTCCCCCCCCCTCTCTCTCTCTCTCTCTCTCTCTCTCTCTCTCTCTCTATATATATATATATATATATATATATATATATATATATATATATATATATAGTATATATCATACTATTTTTGTGAATTAGATCCTTCTAAATACTTTGTGTATTTGAGTGTGTGTTTATGTGAATGCGCGTGCGTGCTTGCTTGTATGCATGCACGCGGGGATGTGTGTGTGTATATATAAAAGATAAATATATATATACACACACATGTGTGTGTATGTGTGTGTGTATATATATGTATGTGTGTGTGTGTGTGTGCGCGCGCACATATGCTTATACATAAATACGTATGTATATACATATATACATGCATATGCATGTCTATAGCAATGCCGCTAAAAGACAAAATCTAAAGCGAGACCAACAAGAAACAGGTAATCTTCCCACCTGGATGACAAACCGTTCACCAGGTCCGCGGGAGACCTTTCTTTTCGCCAGGTCAATTGAATAAGCACCGATTTCGCAGGTCAGGTTCGTGATTGACCTAGGAAGGGAAAAGAGGACCTCTTGTAAGCCGGAAAGAGGACAAGCATGTTTGTCCGCCCTGGTTGCTCGAGGTTGACGTCTATTTATGTCGGCGAGCATCAAGGGATGTGTTCTTGTTCCTTTTTGTGTTTGTTGACTGTATAATCCTTTCGGTTAGACTGTGGATATTTATATAAAAAACTACACGGTGATCGTCACAAATTGCTGCATGGAAAAGACAGTTTTGTTTATGAACGGCAATAGGGCTTAATTTGGTTGTCGATATTAGTAAGATATATAGAGAGAAAGGCACACACACACACACA
>NC_091552.1:37767268-37769768 GCF_042767895.1 Penaeus vannamei
CGTGCTTGAGGGTGAAGAGAGCAGGAGAGGGCCGAGGCAGGCCGGGCGAGTGTGACGCGCCATCACTGCGAGGCAGCACAACCTTCAGGCGAAAGTCCGCGGAGACGTGGCGCCTCTGCCTCGCCCGGCCCAGACACGCTCAACACTGCGCCTGAAAAATTGCGCCTCGCCTGCCTGCCATCATGGCCACTGCGGGGCCTCCACACACAACCTGCGACTTTTCCGAGCGAGTCCAATGGGCGTCCTGATGAAACGTTGTGGTTGTATGGTCGGCTCCATCGATGTGATTGCATGATGGGAGAGGACACGCGAACGATATGTTTTGAAACTTGTTGGGCGTGGGTGTGTGTGTTTGTATGTGTGTGTGGACCTGGTTGTGCATAGTGTGCGTTGTTACCTTACACGATTCTTGCTCATCCACAGGCGTCTGTTCCATGTACTTTTGTACAATAACTCCTCTCTACATGCATATAATTATTCATCTCAGAGGAAACCTCCAATGTTGGATGCTGCATCACATAGTGAACATCTTGGGTTGAGGGCGAGGGCGCTGCGAGGCACGTGTGTCGGGTGCATGGTGCGAGTAGCAGGGAGTGTAGGTTGTGGCGGCGCCACAGTCCACTACACACCACACGAGGGTCCAACAACACAGGTTTAAGATGGACGAGGGGTCTTATCCCATTCGGATTCCGCATTGTGTAACGAGAGGCAGCCAGGCACATGTAAATGCAGCAAGGGGGCGTGAATGAACACATCCCCGTAACAGCTGTGAGTTGCCGTAGTACCCACATTTGTGTCCAAAGTTTGGCTTTGGTAATCATGCGACGGGGCCCCTCTGCGGTCAGGTTGCAGGACGAGTGTGGAGTGATGGAGCACAGTCGGCAGTGTAAAATGTTGACGTGTGTCACGGCGAGCCACGGGAGGAGGAGGAGGAGGAGGAGGAGGAGGAGGAGGCCGTGTTGCCACATTGATTACTAGATTTCCTTTTTTTTTTTTAATCGGGAACTTTGAAGTGGTCAGAGAAAACGGAACCTGGTCGAAAACCGCGGGAAATCGAGAGAATCGCCAGCCGTTCACAGACCACACCGGCGTTTCATTATCCGTATCATGTTGATCAGTCATGTTTAGGATTTGCGAGTGAGAATGATAATGGCAGTTGGCGCCAGCATAAAGTGGTGTGAGGCGCCATGGTGTATGGCCAACACCAAATTTTATATTTTGAAAGATCAGTAATAGAGGCATCAACATCACGGCTCCCCATTATATTTTAAAACATGAGGCTTAACATGAACATTTGGCAAGCATGAATCCGGTTGCTGTAAATATGCAACTGAGGATCTCGCCGGTATGAAGTGTAATACAGGAAACAATTGAGTAAGTTTCTAGCAGATATGAAATAAAGGTCAGATTTTGCATTGCGTTGGGGCGGCACAACTACAAGTTTGGCCGGTTTTACAAGGCTCGAATTAGTACTGTTTTTTACGGATGTGGGTGGGATTACGGAAATTTTAATATTTTTATCGTTACTATCACCATGGGAATTTATTGTATGGGCATTGTGTAAATTTATTGTATTTATCGTTACTATTATGATGGTGATTACTTTTATCATGACTTTATTTTCATCATGATCTTCGTCATCAGGGTTGGTTTTATCATCTTTATCATCATAAAATCATAAAATGGCGCCTTTATCATGATCAGCACCATGTTTTAAAAAAATAGTTATACCTTTGTTTTTACCTGTTATTTTATGCTGAGAGTAAATTTGGCACTGCATTTATTTCCTACTCCAACGAAGACACAAGAGAGCAAAAGCAGCAGCGGGCCGATGCGGGTGTGACAGAAGTGGTCGTGAAGGCCCCCGTTTTTCCTTTTTAATTTTCGTTCAGTTCCCAGAAGCAGAAACTCGCAAGGAAAGACTTCTGTTGGTACATTTCTCAAGTCAGGTCGTGACAGCTTTAATAAATGGCGAACGCGAACATCAAAGAACCTTTTCTCACTACCTTTCTTATTATGAATGTTACTCTTGTTACTTCTATCACCTTCGTCACATGCGCCATCGCTCCTCGTAATTTATCGTCACCGGTATATGAGCTTTATCGCCTCGGGTCACTCCACCAGTCGGGTTTCGGCTACAACTCGTGATGGATTCGAATTCCGTCCTTCCGTTCCAGCGTCTGCCTAACATTAGCTTGATCCGAGGTTCGTATTCTCTCATCAATATCTGTGCCAACGTTCTCTTAGATCAAGTTTTTTTTTTTCTTTTATGGATTACATTCCTTGCGTGATATACAGTATAGGAGTTGCCTGTTTCCTTTAGGAGTTGCCTGTTTCCTTTTCTTTCTCTGAATTTAAGTCTCTCTCTCTCTTACTCACTCACTCACTCACTCACTCACTCACTCACTCACTCACTCACTCACTCACTCACTCACTCACTCACTCACTCACTCACTCTCTCTCTCTCTCTCTCTCTCTCTCTCTCTCTCTCTCTCTCTCT
>NC_091552.1:37774768-37777268 GCF_042767895.1 Penaeus vannamei
GAAGTCGTAGTTCGTATTTTATTTATTATTATTGTTGTTGTTGTTGTTGTTACTATTATTATTTTTTATTTATTATTATTATTATTATTATTATTATTATTATTATTATTATTATTATTATTATTTTGTTGTTATAAAAAAATGCATCATATTGCACACAAAGGAGAACGAAGAGGGAGAAGGAATATGAAATTAATATTACGTAGATCAGTTGGTAATGAGATATTCACGGATTTTAAATGAAGTCCGTAATATATGGTAATCTCCTCATAGCATTTAGATAGCCGTAATAATCTTAAAAGTGTACTTTAATTAAGTATGCAACTGGGTACAGTTTTTGGTTTGTGAATTTTCTATTTTCTCTTTTACTTATTTATGTCTGTTATTATTTTTTCATAGCCCTTTTTATTTTTTTTTATTTTATAGACTTTATCACTGTGCTATTTTACCTGAAATTGGGCAATTGGGAAGGAGAAAATATGATTCAATACACTTTAATTAGATATATCCGCGATGGCATTTATATTAATTGACTCGATTCATGAAACTGATTATCAAACGATTCCCTTCAATTGGGAACTTAGTGAGGTCATCCCCCCCCCCCTCTCTCTCTCTCTTTCTCTTTCTCTTTCTCTTTCTCTTTCTCTTTCTCTCTCTCTCTCTCTCTCTCTCTCTTTCTCTTTCTCTTTCTCTTTCTCTTTCTCTCTCTCTCTCTCTCTCTCTCTCTCTCTCTCTCTCTCTCTCTCTCTCTCTCTCTCTCTCTCTCTCTCTCTCTCTCTCTCTCTCTCTCTCTCTCTCTTTCTCTTTCTCTTTCTCTCTCTCTTTCTCTCTTTCTCTTTCTCTTTCTCTTTCTCTTTTTCTCTCTCTCTCTCTCTCTCTCTCTCTCTCTCTCTCTCTCTCTCTCTCTCTCTCTCTCTCTCTCTCTCTCTCTCTCTCTCTCTCTCTCTCTCTCTTTCTTTCTCTCTTTCTCTTTCTCTTTCTCTTTCTCTTTCTCTTTCCCTTTCTCTTTCTTTCTCTTTCTAACTCTCTCTCTATTCTTTTTTTTTCCTCTTCTTCCTCCTCCTCCTCCTTCTGCTCCTTTTCCTCCTCCTCCTCCTCCTCCTCCTCCTCCTCCTCTCTCTCTCTCTCTCTCTCTCTCTCTCTCTCTCTCTCTCTCTCTCTCTCTCTCTCTCTCTCTCTCTCTCTCTCTCTCTCTCTCTCTCTCGCTGTCTCTTTAGAGCGCGTGTACACTTATGTAACTGGATATATTTCAAATAAAGTCTCTATCTGTTCATATTTATTTTTCTCCTTCATATTCTCTCTACCTCCCTCACTTCTTCCCTTCACTCTCCCTCCCTCCTTCATTCTCTTCTTTGCTACACCCCATTTCCTCATTCCTCTTCTTCCCTTCACCCTTCAGTTCCCTTTCCTGCCTCCAGTCTCTCTTTTCTACTGTTTCTCCGTTACTACCTCCCTATGCCCCTTTTCCCCCTAGCTCTCCCTCCCTTTTCCCACATTCTCTCTTTGTCTTTCTTCCTCCCTTCGTTTCCCCCTCTCACTTTACGTCCTTTTTATCCGTTTTATCTGCTCCGTTCCTCTCCTTCCCTTCATTAGTCATGACACGAGATCCTTCAAAATGCGCATGCTCGCCCCGTTCGTTTGAGTCATGGGGCGTGTGTGGATTGCAGATGGAAGACCCTCGCGCTTCACTGTTTTTGGTTGGTGTGTTTGTTGGTCATTTTTATCGGTGTTGTCATGTATACATTCTCGCACGCACACATATGTAGGTATGATTGCCACCCCCCCCTCCCCCACGCACACACGCGTTATATATCTATACATGTGAAATACACGTGTGTATGTGTGTTGCGTATGAGCTATGTATACCTGGTGTCTGACGAAATTTTACGTTTGGTAAAACAGCCTGCCGCATTTAACCATCTGTTTTAGAAACAGATTTTTCCCATTTACCATTAAAGCTTAATCAGGAGACATACAACAGTTCACGATCATTTTTCATTTAATTACGGCTCTATTTCAATTTCATTTAGAATGGCAGTTGCGTAAATGAATCAGCATTTCGAGTGTGCAGGCGTCAGGTGTCAGTTGTTATGAAAAGAATCAGACTCGTGGAATTCCATTTCATCATTCCACCGTGGCAGCGAATGTACCCTAACACAACCAAGCAGAAGTGCCCGGGTGATGATACGGCCAGGAAAGCGATCCGCGTTTTCTCCAAATAATGCATACAGAACCAGAGCCTTTGATCACCGCGCCCTTTATAGTGACCTTGGCATCGTTTAGTCGTAGTTCAGGCCCATTTGTCGGGTCAATTGGTTGTACGAATCAAGTGGTTTGTCTAAAAAAAACAACATGTGATAAGATTCCTTACAATATCTAGATGATCATTTGGTATTACAATGAATTTGTTTGAACGATTCCCCTTGGTGTAGGATACCATTGTCAAGGAAGTGCGTACACTAGAGTGAAAACTTGGGTACTGCAGAAGTGAGAAACGAGG
>NC_091552.1:37787268-37792268 GCF_042767895.1 Penaeus vannamei
GCAAAGGGAAGGGAAGGGAAGGGAAGGGAAGGAAGGGAAGGGAAGGGAAGGGAAGGAAGGAAGGAAGGAAGGAAGGAAGGAAGGAAGGGAACTTGGAAGGGAACGGAAGGGAACGGAAGAGAAAGGGTAGGGGAGGGAAAGGGGAAAGGGAAGGGTAGGGGGAGGACAAGGGTGGTTGGGCAGGGGGAGGGAGTGGGAAAGGTTGTAGGGAGGAAAGGAGGAAAGGAAAGGGCTCACTGTGGGCTCACGGAAGGGAAGGGGAGGGACACAGGAACGCCGCCCGCGCCCCCTTTCGCCTCTTGCCTCTCGCCTCTCGCCTCTCGCCCGCTCGCCTCTCGCCCGATCGCCGGATTTGATGCAACGCGTGAATACAGCCTTGTGGAAGGAGAGAGGGGTTGGGGAGAGTGGGGAAGGAAGGAAGGGAGGGAAGGAGAGAGGTGAGGGAAGGAGGAGGGAAGGAGGAGAGGGAGGGGAGGGGGAGGGGAAAGGGAAGGGAAGGAAGGAAGGAAGGGAAGGGAAGGAAGGGAAGGGAAGCGGAAGGGAAGGGGAGGGGGGAGGCAGGGAGGGGAGGGAGGGAGGAAAGGAGGGGAGGAAAGGAGGGGAGGAAAAGGGAGGGGAAGAAAGAGGAATAGAAGGTGAGGAGAGAAGAGAAGAGAAGAGGAGAGAAGAGAAGAGAGAGAAGAGAAGAGGAGAGAAGGAAGGGAAGGAGAAGAGGAAGGAAGGGAGAAGAGGAAGGGTAGGGGAGAGAAAGGAGGAAGAGGAGGGAAGAGAAGGGAAGGTTAGAGAAGAGAAAGGGAGAGAAGAGAAAGAGGAAGGAGAAGAGTGGGGATGGAGAAGGGAGAAGGGGAGGGAAGGGAAGAGGAGAGAAGGGAAGGAAGGAGGAGAGAAGGAGAGAAGAGGAGAGGAAGAGAAGGGAAGTGAGAGAAGAGAAAGAGAGAGAGAGAAGGGAGAAGAGGGAGGGGAAGGGAGGAAGAGGAGAGAAGAGAAGAAGAGGGAGAGAAGAGAAAGGGAAGGGGAAGGGGAAAAGGAGAGAAGAGGAAGGAGAAGGGAAAGGAGAAGAGAGAAAGGGAAGGGAGGGAGGAGGAGGGGAGGGGAGAAGAGAGGGAAGTGAGGGGAGGGAGGAGGAAAGGGGAGGGAGGGGGAAGTAGGAAGAGAATAGAAGGTGAGAGGGAGGAGAGGGAGGAGGGAGGAGGGAGGAGGGAGAGGAGGAGGAGGGAGGGAGGGAGGAGGAGGAGAGGAGAGGAGAGGGAGAGGAGAGAAGGAGAGGAGAGGAGGAGGGAAGGAGAGGAGAGGAGAGGAGAGGGGAGGAGAGACGAGGAGAGACGAGGAGGAGACGAGGAGAGACGAGGAGAGACGAGGGGAGACGAGGAGGAGGACGAGGGGGGGTGAGGGAAGAGACGAGGAGGAAGAGAGGGAAGGAAGGAGGGAGGGAGGGAGGGAGAGGGAGGGAGGGAGGGAGGGAGGGAGGGAGGGAGGTGAGGAGGGAGGAGGAGGAGGAGGGAGGAGGAGGAGGAGGAGGAGGAGGAGGAGGAGGAGGAGGAGGAGGAGAGGAGTGGAATAGGAAGGAGGAGGAGGAGAAGAGAGGAATGGAATAGGAAGGAGGAGGAGGAGGAAGAGAGGAATAATAATAATAATAATAATAATAATAAGACGACGACGACGACGACGACGATGATGATGATGATGATGATGAAAAGGAGGAGGAGGAGAAAAAGAAGAAAAAAAATAGATGGGAGGAAGAACAAGAGGCAGAGCGGAAGAGGAAAAGCAAGAGGCAGAGGAGAGGACGAAGAGGGAAAGGGAAACAAAAGGATGAGACAAAGAGAAAGGGGAAGGCGAAAGAGAACAGGAGGATGAGAAGGAAGAGTAGAAGGGGAAGGGACTAATGAACAAAAAAGGGAAGGGGAAGGGAAGAGGAAGTGGAAGGGGAGTCTGAGGAGGGAGGTAGGGAGGGATGGGGAAATAGGAAATGGAAGAGGAGGAAGAGGAGTAGTAGTAGGAGTAGGAGTAGTAGTAGTAGAAGTGATAGTAGTAGTAGTAGTAGTAGTAGTAGTAGTAGTAGTAGTAGTAGTAGTATTAGAAGTGAGAGCAGTAGTAGTATTAGAAGTGAGAGCAGTAGTAGTATTAGAAGTGAGAGCAGTAGTAGTATTAGAAGTGAGAGCAGTAGTAGTATTAGAAGTGAGAGCAGTAGTAGTAGTAGAAGTGATAGTAGTAGTAGTAGTAGGAGTAGGAGTAGTAGTTGTAGGAGTAGTAGTGCGAAGACGACCCCGCCAGAGGGAGTTGGAGGAGGCGAATAGGGAGTGAGGCCCAGGAGGCGCTAGGCTGCTCGACGTCGCCGCTCGTTGTGCGTCGTTGTGCGGTGCCCTTGTGCCTCGCGAGGTGCCACTGCTGTTATTTTACCTGGATCTGACTCCGCCCTGGCACTGCTGTCCAGCTGTGGCACTAAGCTTTCAACGCAGACTTCCTGCACTGCCATTTGACTTGTGTGCCAGCCGTGCCGTTATACTGCTCGGGCGGTTATTCTGCTCAAACTCCCAGGTGTTGCCTTTGCCCTGGCACTGCTTTCGATGTCAAAGTACCCTGGTGCCTCCCAGGTGCCATCTCGGACACGTCACAGAACCTGCATTCCAGACAACCCCCTCTGCCTACACATTGATATTAGTTGCTGAATTCCCTTTGGTATTTTGGTCCACAGTACTAAGCATATGCACTCTTTCATTTGCTCAATTATTCAATCCATCACTATATCTTCTGCAAACACTTGTGCGCACGTACTTACCAGCGCATGCAATCACGCGCGCAGTAACACACATATACTTACTAACCCTCATCCAATCTCACACACAAACACAGGAACCTGGTGGACGTCCGTTAGCACAAGTGGCCTCTGTTCCCGAGCGTCCTTCGCGCTCTCTGAGCTCCTTTATTTATTACAGCAACCTAGAAGCTTCTTCGGGTCTGAATGGCACGATTATAAAGTGCACATTGAAGCTAAGGCTTTTAGTTGTTCCGTAAATCATTCGTTCATCTTTTTCCACGCATGATTTTTTGGATTATTGGCTCAGGTAACTCGAGCCCACGAAACTCTATCGCCAGTTAATTACCTGAGTAATTGAGCGTTCAGCCTTCGTTAGATAAGGGCGAGTGACGTGGCAGTGATGGAGTTGCTTGCGCAATATTTGTTGACTCTTCGCGCCTTGCTTGCCCTGCTTCTGCCCTTCCTCCTTGCCCGGCCCCCGTGCCCCCACTAGATGCGTTGGCGATTCCGGTCGGCTTACTGATCGGATTGTCTCGGGCCGGCCAGAAGCTCGGGCTGCAGTTAGTGTAGCGGTGCCCATGTTGACGTTGACAACATAAGCGGGTTTATCAAACGAAAACAAACAGTCGGCCGAGCATAATGGCGGTTCTCAGCGACCTCCCGTGAATGAGCCTCTGTTTATGCCGATCTCCCTCGCCTCCCCTCCCTCCCACCCCCTCCGCGGCCCTCCCCTCGGAACTACTGCAAACCCACGGGCTCCCCTGCATTCTCGTGCTATTGGTACTTTCGGAACCGAGCTTTGGGGTAATGCCCACCGCTGACCCGCCCATGCTGGCTACTTTCCCCTTCCCCTTTCCCCCTTTACTCTCACTCCTCACCCCCTCTATTAGCTGGTTAGCTAGTATGGCATCCCAACGTCCGGACCGCGAATTGAGGGAAACGGGAGGGCTGAGCGTTGGGGAAGAGCAGGGGAGGCCCAGGGGCATCGCCGCGACCTTGGCTGCAGGCGGGGCAGAGAGAGGAGACTAACGGCGGCCCTGGCTGTGATGTGGTAGGCGCCACGTTCTCCTTACTAGTACCAAGCACGATTCAAAGAATCTGAGATCAAGAGTGATTTATGGATATAATACGGTTTGGGGAGAAAATACTACGCACGGGTCCGTCAGAACAAGGCCGGCAGTCGAGAGGAGGGCAAAATGCGAATTGAAAGGTTTAAAAAGAATAATTTTCGTTCCACAGAATCATAGAAAAATACCCAGAACGACTGTATCTGTGGCCATTACCAGATCAAGAAGACCGTATCGTATCACTTTTAGAGTTGTCAAGGGAAATATGAAAAATAGATAAAATATCAGTAAATATTGCCAGCAATTTGGTTAAGGCCCAAGACAAAAGGGACAGATCTCTTAAAATGACGCAGTTATCAAAATGGTGGAAAGTAAGTAAAGGATCACTAGCATTTGATCAATCAATAGTTAATGTTGGATTCGAAGACTTATGTTGGTTCTTAGTAATAGGCTCTTTGTGCTACTTGTTCTTTTGTTTATGCTGCAAGGATACCATGAGGTGACCCTCTCAGACATATCCATGGCTGTCAGGAAAATTTCTCAAGATGACTGTTCTTAACTTCAGAAAAATAGCCGTCTCACCAGCGCCAGACAGTTGCGTAAAGACTTATCTGGCTTTCCCCGTCTAACAAAATAATAGCCGGCTTTCGGAAGATGATATGACCATTTTCAAATCATAATTTTGTTTGAACAGACTTGAACCAAAAGAAAATTTTATACGACCCTACGTTGTTTCATTCTCCTGACAGATAAAAGATATTTCTCATGTCAACAAAAGCTTCGTATATGAAAGTATCGCGAGAAAAACGGGCAGGCAGTTGTTGTGGCAGATGGTGGTGTGAGAGACAAAGATTGCTCTATGATAAGTGTAGTGCGCGGTTGAGTCAGTCCTTGCATGAGGACGGGAAAGAGGAGCGGGGAAGACCAGCAAATCAAGACCTTGCTACCCCAAGCAACACAAGCTTCTCCGCACGCACTCAAGCACGCCCGCTCGAGACGCTGCCAGGGAGCTCCTAAATATTGAGTCCAGTGCATTAAATAATGACTTAGTGCCCCGGCGCCTTCCTTGGGGTCGTGTCCTCGGAATCGTTGAGATGGTAGGCCTATGAGGTCTGGCATCCTGGCGTCCCAAGTGGTGTGTGAAGGAGGGTCACAAGGAGGTTTTGGGTTGGGTG
>NC_091552.1:37797268-37802268 GCF_042767895.1 Penaeus vannamei
AGGTCGAGGAGAAATCTAGTCCCCCAGTTCCAGGTTGGGAGATTAAAGTGATTCTGTGCCTTGTAGACAAGTGGATTGTTCAGATAAATATTTTTTTTTACTTTGATGTCGGGTAACTTTTTTCATTGTCTGCTTAGTTCCTTTTGAGACTTAGCATTGTAACTTGTTTGGTTGTGTCGGGATTGATTCACTTTGTAGGGTGATAGGTTGGTTGAAATGATGATAATAGTGATGAGTTTGATGGAGCATTGATATAATTTTTATCTTTTCTATCCTTCTATGACAGAGAATCCAGAGCCACCAACAGAAGATTCAGATCCATATATGTTGATTAGGATTATTGTTGGAGGAGGATTCTTTGTGGTGGCTGTATTGTGTATAGTATCTGCTACTTTGGGATGGAAAAAATCCAGACCACCAGCGAATCCTGTTCCCATAGAGGAACCTCCTCCTTCTCCGTGTATTGATCTAGATTCTATCAAGATTCTTGAGAGTATTGGTAAGTTGACAGGGGTCTCATTCTGCTTTTTTTGAGGTGTTGAAATTTCCAGTTGCCTATTGAGATAAGATGAATGTGCTGGAGGGAAATATGCAACATGTAGTTGTCAGAATAACCATTATATTTAGGGTGCATTTTTGTGATATTGTAAGTTTATTGGTTTTTCTTTTTATCAGGCCATGGACGATATGGAACAGCCTATAGAGCCATTGTTCAGGGAGAGGAGGTGGCAGTAAAGATGTTTCCTCAGCATCATAAATCATCTTACATGAATGAAAAATACATTTATTCTTTGCCTTTAATGGAACATTCCAACCTTTTAAGATATCTTGGTAAGTTTTTAGTATTTTTTTCTGGTATTAATATCAAATTTAAAAGAATAAAACAATGATGAAAATACATGGTACATATATATTTGTCTATGTCCATACTGATAAACCTTTATATTTTCATCCAAAAACAGGTAGTGGGGAACGTGTGGAACAAGATGGCAGTCCTTACTATTGTCTCGTGTTATCATATTGCCCAATGGGCCGCCTGAGCACATACCTTTCAGAAAATACTATCAGTTGGCCACAGTTTTGTCATATTGTCCTGAGTGCAACTCGGGGTTTGGCCCATCTACATTCAGATATCAGAAAAGGAGGTAAGGAGAAGGATGAGAATGATTATAAAAACTTCCTCAATAGAAGTTATTTTACTGCTGTTACTCTCATTATCATTTTCAGTATTAGTCATCAGTACTAGTCTCGGTAATCTGTCATTGCTAATTATTATTTTTCCCTTTGTAAATAAAAATGTACCTTCTTTCATCGAATGAAAACATTAGAAGTGCCTACCTACTGATGTTATTCTCATTTCAAGCAACCCTTTAGCAGGTTTTGCCCTTATTAAATTGATACAAAAATAGAATGTGATTGTATTTGTGTGTGTGTATTTGGATTTATGTATCTCCAAATCTTAATAATTTAATGGGTGTTTCCTCTTTGTGTCTTTCCAGATATTGTAAAGCCATGCATCAGCCACCGAGACTTCAACACCCGTAACTTACTCCTCAAAGATAACATGACCTGTTGTGTGTCTGATTTAGGCTTTGCTATACATACACAAGGAGCCAAGTACTTTATCAATGGGGAGGAGCAGCATGCAGAAACATCATCACTGTCAGATGTGAGATATGGAATCTGCTTTAGTTGTGGTATACTTTTTTAATGAAATGAAATTCACCATTTTTACTGATTTATACAGTATGATTAATAAAATGTGGTATACTTTTTGAATGAAAAAAAATTGCTGATATTGTTGATTTATACAGTATGATTAATAAAAAAGTCAAAATAAATTTATTTTATGGAAGTTTTTCTTGAATAGAGTATGATGTTATTCATGTACAGGAATGTAGGTGGGTGCATGCATATTATGGAAAATATGTTAATCACTAGCAAAACAGTCGTTGAGGATTCTTTTGTAGCACCTCAATGGAATGAAATGTTTTGAATTAACTAATACTTGATGGGAAATAATCACACTGCACTTGCCTCAGTGATAGGATTATTTTCAAGATTGACTACATGTGCCAAAAAAAATAGAAGTGTGGGAATTATATTTTTCCACTTTGCTCTTGATTCTGGACAATCTGAATATTACTTTTCAATAAAATTACTGAAACCCTAGGGCATTTGTTGACATTGGAAGGCCTTCATTTGAGAACTATTGGCATTTTAGCCACAAGACTATGCTTATTCAGCCCTCAGAACAGAGAGGAATTTCCATTGTTATGCCATCCGGAATGTGGCCTACCTTTATCATGACATGTATAAAGCCCTCCATAGTCAGTGAGTTAGCAAATTACAAATCTTAACTCATTGACACCAGGTACATGCAGTGTTTAGTGTAGTTTTGGTTTGTCGGTTTTGTTTACATACAGATGGTTTCATGAGTGCTTAGTCACCATGGACTGGATTCACTTATGCAAATCTTAACTCATTGACACCAGGTACATGCAGTGTTTAGTGTAGTTTTGGTTTGTCGGTTTTGTTTACATACAGATGGTTTCATGAGTGCTTAGTCACCATGGACTGGATTCACTTATGTACTTATGATGGTAAAATCATTGGTAACTATAGTTACCATGGTAAACTGACAGTGGTGGTATTCACTAATACCTTGCCATCGGAGTTACCATGGTAAATTTTACCAGTAGTCGGAGCACTGGTAACATCTGGGAAAACAATGTCATCACGTGTTATCTCGTCAAAAAATCAAAATTTAAGCAAAGATGAAATAAGGAAATAAGTATGATGGCAAATATAACATGGATATGGTGAAAAAGTTTAAATTTCACATAAAAGTAGCAAGAATAAAATCAGCTCATTCTCATAAAAGTATGGGTAGACATAGGCCTACATTAGGCTGTAGAATGCATAGAATGGATTGGTAAGTGAACTATTAAAGAATTCTTCTCTGACATAATCATCACATATTCTATAGAAAAAAATACCTTAGTGATATATAAACTGGAAATAGCAGTATAGCAATTTCAGTGTCTATTTGCAATTTGATAGCAAACCAAATTGTAGGGGTAAAAATAAGCTTGAATTATTTCCATTATTTAAAGATGGATTGTGATGAATAAAGAATGTTTGGCCCATTTCTTTGTTGAACAATGATGAGAAATAAATTATTAAATGAAAACTGTTTGGACTGTCTCTCTGGTTTGCAGTAAACAATGATATAATATATAACAGTGTTTGTATTAGTTCCCATTTATATGAGAGATAGCCAGGAAAATTTATTAACATCCCACATGATGGATATAATTAAACAAATCAATTATTTTTTTCTGCATATGTTTAAATGGTGTTTTAGCTGTGACAATGATTCTGAAAATCTCACTCTGTCTAGTTCTGTCTGCGTGATACGTGATAGGCTGAAGGAACCTAAAAGAATATGTATGGCAATCACTGATGAGTGGAAGTGCTTTACTAGAACATTCTGTTGGCTACCATTAGAATGAGTCAATTTACGATTGTAACTCAGTAGATGCAAATTACCAGCTCTCCGTGAATCCCAGTTTACCATCACTGGTAAATACAGTGGTAAATGACTGTTGGTAAATGTGTTACGATTGTATGTTAGTGAATCAAGCCCCAAGGAGTCATTTGCTAGGCCTACCTAACATTGTCTGTCTACCCTTTGTTTATATTTTGATAGTGAGTTATTGACACTATTGTAATTAAGCTCATATTAACAAGGACTAGGGTCAACAGGTAAGATCTGATAGGCCTAGTAATTGCTTTCTTGGTAAATAAGCAGTTATGGAGCCATATATGTATTAACAAAATTAGTTGGTTAAACTCACAGTGGTCAGGGCATATATATATGCCCTGCCAGTTTCATTGACTTAAAGTGATGAGGTGTATGGTCTTCTGTTTATTTTATTTTTGTATTTTTAAAAATTCTTTTGTATTCATTATTATATTTGCAGATTTTTTTTTCATTGTATGCTCACTATTAGATGTATAATTTATATAGATATATGTATATGTTTTTTTCTTGTTTCATTTTATACTTTCTGTAATCTATTTATGGTTATAAAAAATTAATATAGCAATATTGCATCAAGTTACTAGCTGGTAATGTAGGACTGCATCAGCTAACTAACTACTTATGAGCAGGAAATCTACTAACAGGCATGATCCAACAGGGTCTTGATATCAAACACTTCTATGAAAATAATTTAGTCTATAGATGGATACATGAGGGGGATCAGTAAAATAAGATTTTATTTTACTATAGCAACTCTGTTTTTGATTTACGAAGTAATCAAATAATTACATTTTGTATATTAAAATTGACTTTGACTTTTTTTAGGTTGGTACCCTAAGATACATGGCTCCAGAGGTCCTTGAAGGTGCAGTAAATCTCCGAGACTGTGAGGCTGCACTGAAACAAATTGATATCTATGCCCTTGGTTTGGTGCTCTGGGAATGTGCTGCACGATGCCATGATTTGTATCAGGGCCTGCAAACTCCAACGTATATGCTACCCTTCCAGGAAGAGATTGGCAAGTACCTTCATTTGTTTTTGCTAAAGCTGTTAAGGTGGACAAATTGTAATGATAATGAGCTGAAGGCCTTGATTCTTTGATTACTTATAGGCGTTTATGTTTTAAGACTAAAGAGAAGAAAAATCAATAATTGCTTAAGATGTCATTATTAGTAAAAAAAAAAAAAAATGTTCTACAAATACCATTTTTGTTTTATAAGTTATGTAAATACCTATTAATGTAAAAATAAAATGTATTAAAGAAAAATCCTAGTAATACTTCAAATGATATTTTACATTCTTTATTCTTTCAGGTCTCCATCCAACATTTGAACGGGTGCAGGTTCTTGTGGCACGCAGGAAAGCACGTCCACTATTTCCTCCTGTGTGGAAAGACACTAATCCAGCCATCCGCTTGCTGAAGGAAACAATAGAAGACTGTTGGGACCATGAT
>NC_091552.1:37807268-37809768 GCF_042767895.1 Penaeus vannamei
GAGATTTTAATCACACCCACAAGTAGTAGTCTGTCAGAACCACCAACTCCTGTTACTGCAACACAGTCCATAGCAGTCAATACAGCACACATGCCAATGCAAACTGAGGTGCTACTTACCAATGGTGGACCCCATACTGTGATCTCTCCCAATCATACATTAAACACACAGCAGTCATCATTGCCCAATTATATTGCAGAGACAGAAATTGGCATAGCAAAATTACATTTACAGAATGGATTTGCACCTATAATAAGATCAAGGCAAGGATCAAATGATAGTGGATTAAATAAATCTAGTGAGAACAGTGTTAGCTTTGTAGATAGTGATAATTCTTGTGAGAAATTAAAAAGACCAACAACACTGTCTCTTCCAGAGAGGCCAAATCAAAGCCTTTTGAATAAAACCCTAAAGCATAAGGTAAATCAGGAACCAGACCCAAAGACACAAAACACAACAGCAAGTGAAAATGCTCCAGCAGTAGATGATGAAGAATCTCCACCCTTACGGAAAGCAAAGCATAGAGTGAAGACACCTCGACGACCAATGAACCCACGTCTTTCGCTGTATGATGATCGTATCATGGGATGCACTGAGAAAGATGGGAGTATGAAGTGTGAGGGCCATTTAGACGAAAGTTTGTCACACTCATTGCCCATTCACATGGATACAATTGAGCAGCAGCAACCATTTCTGAAGCACACTGATTTGACATCCACAATGCCATCCCGCACGAAGAGCACAGCTACCCCTAGGCATTCCAAGTTGGCAAGTGTTGCTAACCACAGCAGGTCAAGCAGTCGGGGCAGCAGTCAAGGATCCCTTGGGCAGGAGCCTACTCACCCTCCTCCTCACAAGACTCAAGCAGCTGATACCCAGTGAGCTGCACACAATGGCAGTTGTTGTAGTATGATATAACCCTCAAAGGGAATCATCCAGTGTATAGCTTTGTTATGTTGAAATGTTATATCTTCTGATGTAAATCAGAAACAGTGATATATATATCTCACAGGACTTAGCCCAGGTGAGTGTGTGTGATGTTAAAGAATATTCCAGATTTTCATGGATAATGAATTATGCTGCCAGTAGTGTGGAAGAGAAATATTTTATGGTTAGACTTACAGAACTGCATGTTGATAACATTTAATTTCAAGCTTTATGATTTATAAATTGTTTATAATTTTTGATTATGTAGTAGATGTATAAACAATTATAGCCCACAGATTCTGCAGGCAGGTGTAGCTTCCCTTCTCATTATGATTATATAGAAAAATGCTTATTGTCTTTCCTTAACTTAAGAAACAGCCATTGTGCTTTCAGTGTGAATATATAAATATTTTTATCAAAAACCTTAATAATCCATGAAGAAAAAAAATTAAATTGTCCTATCATTTAAGGTAGCTTATTCTAGTCTTCATTAAATTGACTGGTCAATGTTTATTTAAGGTTTAGAAATGTTCTGCCTTATTACAAAGACTTAATTTAATTCATGGAACTAAATCCTGTAATGCTACAGTTTTATAGTTTTCCTTGTCCAAGAATTGACAAGCAAATCACAGTTCTTTATCATTCACTGTAAACTGTGTTCTTTGGAATGCTCTTAATGTAAAGTTGTTGATAGTGCCTGATAAGAAATGTTCATAAATGTTATGAAAATGAATATCAATTTTTGTTTCCTAGTGTATTATGTATTTAGGAATGGCAAAATAGGGCACGACTCAATGTATATCAATGGGATGGTTTTATGGCTTCAGTAATTAATTTTGTAATTCTTATTTACCCATAGAAATTACTGAGCTTCCTATGCTTTTTAAAGCTGCTTAGTCACTATGTATTTATTTTAAGGCAGATCCCATATTTATGGAAAGGATGGGGATAAGCAAATGGATTGTAACTGATCATGATATTTAAGTATTTTTGAAATATTTGCAAGACAATATATGTTCATATTTTTAGTTTTACATAAAAAAAATGAAAAATATGTATAACATAGCACTGTTATCAAACATCCCTGCTCTTACATCAGTTTGAGCAGGAAATACACAAAATATGATGTGTAATACACACCATATGTGTTTTGAATCTTTCTCAGCATAGTATTAATTAAAATCAGTTTCTGTTGTAAGGTTATCTATCAGAATACTTATTTTATAAAGTGTACATTACTGTGTGATGATTTATCTAGCAAATAATTACAGTGGTAAAGGTGTACAAGCAGATAGTCTGTAGCAAGACAAAATGAATGATGGGCAAGCTGAGTTTAGTTGGTAGTTCAATCATGCTATATCATTGTATAATTCATGTAAATTGCTTTTACTATTTCTCAGAACTGAAGTACAATAATAAAGGAAAAAAACTTATACTTTTATTTTTTTATTGTTTTTCTCCATATTGATTTTGTACTTTGCATAGAAAGACTAGATGGCAAAAGGGATTGAAAAGGGCTCTATACCTATACATGTGAGTGAGTGTTTGAACATGGATGTATGCTGTTTAATGT
>NC_091552.1:37854768-37859768 GCF_042767895.1 Penaeus vannamei
GATCGATTGGTTGTATAGCCTACATTTCCCGAAGCCACTCGTTGACTTATTGTGTAATGGCCTGTCGTGTTGCCTTTTCTGTTCTCTCTGTCTGTCTTTCTGTCTCTGTTTTTTCTCTTTGGCATTGTCTGTCTGTCTCTCTCTCTCTCTCTCTCTCTCTCTCTCTCTCTCTCTCTCTTTCAGTCTCTCACTCTCTCTCTCTCTCTCTCTCTCTCTCTCTCTCTCTCTCTCTCTCTCTCTCTCTCTCCCTCCCTCCCTCCCTCCCTCCCTCCCTCCCTCCGTCCCTCCTTCTCCCTCTCTCTCTTTTCCTCTCCTTCCCTCTTCCTCTTCTTTCCTTCTCTCTCTTTTTCTTCATTTTCTCTCTCTCTCTCTCTCTCTGTCTCTCTCTCTCTCTCCCTCTCCCTCTCCCTCTCCCTCTCCCTCTCCCTCTCCCTCTCCCTCTCCCTCTCCCTCTCCCTCTCCCTCTCCCTCTCTCTCTCTCTCTCTCTCTCTCTCTCTCTCTCTCTCTCTCTCTCTCTCTCTCTCTCTCTCTCTCTCTCTCTCTCTCTCTCTCTCTCTCTCTGTAACGCGTGCCTTATCCATCACCTTTTCTCCCCCTCTCTTTTATTTTCCCCTTTTCTCCTCTCTTTCCCTTTCGTCCTTCCCCATCTCCTTTTCCTTTTTACTTTCCTTCTATTTCTCCTCCTTTCTATTCTCCTTTTCTTTGTCTCTTTCTGTCTCTCTTGCTACCCACTCTCTCTGTCTCCCTTTTCTTCTCCCAAACATAGGGACACACACACACACACACACACACACACACACACACACACACACACACACACACACACACACACACACACACACACACACACACACACACACACACACACACACACACACACACACACACACACACACACACACATTTACGCACACCTGTATGTATACATGGGAATATATGATTTGTTTCATGTGGCAGCCAACAAAGTTTTGATATTTGGAGAAATATTAGTGGAGTTTCATAGAAACGAAGCCATACCTATCATTTTCTTTTTTAAAAATGAGTAGGGTTTAGCAGTGAGGCCCCTGAAAATAACGCATTCCATATACAATAACTAGCAATAATAATTTGTTTTTTATACTTACTTTAGTGAAGAAAAATGCTTGTAAGAATGATCGTAGTAATCAAATTAAAAAAAATATATACGTGATTCTTTTACGATAGCCTTTGTCGTGTGATGACCATGATTCATTAATGGAAATCCAGTTAGGCCTTGTAGTATGCAGTAGTAGTAGGGTTGAACAGTGGGATCAGTGATTGCAAAACTGCCAATTAATTATTCATAGGTTAAAGGTGATTTTGATTCTAATTATAACTAATGGTATGATATGCTAAGATTAGTGAGGATTATGGGTCCTAATTGCGTCTATTAATGTGTGCAACGTTTGTAATGATAGAATGTTGGTTTGGTTTGCAGTAAATCAAATAACTCGTTTAATGAAGAAATAGTGGGGTAAAGTTTAAAAGTAATGATTAGAGGCATTGATAATAATACCTTTGATATTGATTTTATTTTGATGATAATATCCGAGCTAATATTCTGTATGCCGATGGTAATGGTGGTAGATGGATAATATTAAAAGAAGGTAATCATTACGTGCATATTAATGATCTTCCAGAAACACATCTGTTTTAGATACATGTCATCATCGTTCTTAAGTTTATAACCTTAGTCTGGAGAGAGAGAAAAGGAAAAAAAGGAAGATTTTTGCAATGTTTCTCGGTACTCTTGCACTTTCCCCCCGCGCCCGCCCTCGCTAGTTCTCGTGTCCTGAAGGGCGTCGCGGGCGGTTTCGGCGGCGGTGCCAAGCCAACCTTGGAAAGAACGCCAGCTACTGCGGGAATGTCGGGCGGTCAGTCGGGCGGTTGGTCGGTTGGTCGGTCCGGCGGCGCTGAAGTCCGTTCGGGCGTGAGGGTCTTGGCAGCCGAGGGTGGGGCTCGAGGGGGCGAGGCGAAGGAGTGGGAGGAGGAGGAGGTGATGGAGGTGGTGGAGGTAGAAGTGGAGGTGGAGGTGGAGGTGAAAGTGGAGTTGGAGGTATAGGAAGAGGAATAGAAGGAGGAAGAAGAAGAAATAAGAAAAAAGAGTGGGTGGAGGAGGAGACGAAATGATAATTCGAGATGGGGGAGTGGATTAGAAGGCGGAGGGAGAAGAGAAAGAAGGGTGGAACAAATAAACATATATAGAGCATTAGGAATAGAGATAAATGTTCAGGTGAAGGAAGAGGAGAGAGCGGGGAATAGATGGAAGAGGAGGAGATGGAGGGGAAAAGGAAAAAGAAAAGAAAAAAAAAGGAAACAGGAGGAGGCCGGCCGCTAGGGTGACTCACTTTAGATGGGGCAGCTGTTGAGCACGTGATTGTGTATACAGTGTCTGTGTCTGTCTGTACATTCGCGTGTGTCCGTATATGTGCGTGATTCCCTGCGTTATTTTTAGGACGGCAGAATTAGGCGGAAAGCGAAAGGTAATCGCCTCGGGTCGGGTCGATTACCTGTGTTTGGGATTCATGTCATTTGTCAGTAGGTAATTTTGATAGAAAGGGATGCATGGGATTTTTTTTTTCTTTTTTTTGGGCAACGATGGAGTGTCATTTGTCAATAGGTAATTTTGATAGAAAGGGATGAATGGGATTTTTTTTTTTTTTTTTTTTTGGCAACGATGGAGTGTTTGTCAATAGGTAATTCTGATAAAAAGGGATGTATGGGAATTTTTTTTGGCAACGATGGAGTGTTATTTGTCAATAGGTAATTTTGATAGAAAGGGATGCATGGGATTTTTTGGGGGCAACGATGGAGTGTTGTCAATAAGTAATTCTGATAAAAAAGGGATGTATGGGAATATTTTGGCAACGATGGAGAGTAATAATCTTTAAGATGAAAATGTAATGAGAATAGGGATAGTACAGTGGAAGGAATTGTGGTAGTGATAGTAGCTGGCATAGTCGTTTTGATATGTTGATTAGAATGCAAATGATAGTTAACGTACTAATGATTATGATGCGAATTATATATTTAAAAAAATACTAGTGATTATGATGCGAATGATATTTTTTAAAGGTACTAATGATTATGATATGAATGATATATTTAAAAAAATACTAATGATTATGATGTGAATGATGTATTTTTTTATTTATGGTTGTGATACTAGTGATTGTTGTAATAATGGTATTTTACCGGTAGTGATATATTTTTTTCTATTCCGTTATTAACAAATTGAATTAGCAATAGATGGGGAGCTATAATGAATGGCACCGAAAAAATAGAAATGAAAGGAAGGAAAGTTATGATTATAATAATGATAAATAGAATAAGAAAAGACGACGATGGATAAAAAATGGTAAAAAACAAAACAAAGAAAGTATAGCAATAAAGTAATCAGTATAACAATAAAAAAAATAAAAATGAAGGGAAAGAAACTAAACAAAACAAAACAAAAGTATAACAATAAAGTAAATAAGCCAACAAAAGCATCACTACGAACAGGAACAATCACAGCCATGATAACAATGCTTTCAAGTGGGGCCAGATGAAGCGGCGTCACCGGGCAGAGGCTGGACACACCTGCCAAACGCGAATGCCCGAACGTAAACAGCCACTTTTTCGCACTTAATCCCAGAGTAAACTATCGATATTTTTCACTCTATTGTTCGTTCATTTTGCTACATTTCTGGGCTTGTGAGTCATGTTTGCGGAGGGGTTTTCAAACAGTTTTTTTTCTGTCTGATTGTTGTAATACATGTCATTTGCCAGTTAGATATAATTATATGTGATGTATAATTGTGGTTGTGATAATAATGGTAATTGTTTGGTAATCAGAACAGTATTTTTTAGTATTTTTGATAATGATAGTAACAGTAATTTTGAAGGTAATAATACAGGTGATGCTAAAAGTATAAATGCAGGTGATTATGATTTTTTATAAAGGGGAAAATTAAAGATTGACCGATTGGTAATTGGTGAACGTTGTTTAATAGGAAACCATTTCCATAGTGAAGTGTGTGAAACGAAAAATTACAAATAAGTAATAAGAAAGACAGTTACGAGGCATTACTTATATTTGAATATATTTCTTTTGATATAATGTAAATATATTTATCCTATTTTTTCACATATATTGAAATCAGTGATAATCATTATGGTTATCCTTCAACGCGTGTATGCATGCATGCTACAGTATCTATATACCTGTATATTAATCTTTGTGTCTTATTTGTGTATATATATTGATGTAAATCCCCCCCCCCCTCTCTCTCTCTCTCTCTCTCTCTCTCTCTCTCTCTCTCTCTCTCTCTCTCTCTCTCTCTCTCTCTCTCTCTCTCTCTCTCTCTCTCTCTCTCTCTCTCTCTCTCTCTCTCTCTCTCTCCCTCTCTCTCTCGCTCTCTCTCTCCCTCTCTCTCTCCCTCTCTCTCTCCCTCTCTCTCTCCCTCTCTCTCTCCCTCTCTCTCTCCCTCTCTCTCTCCCTTCTCTCCCTTCTCTCCCTCTCTCATTATGTGTGTGTGTGTGTGTGTGTGTGCGTGTGTGTGTACGTGTGTGTGTGTGTGTGTGTGTGTGTGTGTGTGTGTGTGTGTGTGTGTGTGTGTGTGTGTGTGTGTGTGTGTGTGTGTGTGTGTGTGTGTGACAGAAAGAGAGTTATTGATTGTAATAATGATAATGATAATTTACCCATAGTAATAATGATGATAATAATAATAATAGTTTAATGATGATCATAACTATTGATATAATCATATGGATGATAATGGTAATGATAGTAATGATGATAATAATAATGGAAATAATAATAATGATGATTATTATTATTTATGATAATAATAATAATAATAATAATAATAATGATAATGATAATGATAATGATGATGATAATAATAATAGTAATAATAATAATAATATTAATTATTATTATTATCATTTGTTATTCTTCTTCTTATTATAAGTATTATTATTATTATCATTTATATTT
>NC_091552.1:37882268-37887268 GCF_042767895.1 Penaeus vannamei
CTCTCGTCTTCCTTTTTATTTCCTTCCTTCCGTTTTCATCTCCTCCTCTCTCGCCTTTCCCTCTTTTTCATTCCATTCACTTCCCTTTGCTTCCTTCCTCTTCCTCCCCACCCCTCTTTTCTCACCCTCCCTCCCCTCCCCACCCCTCTTTTCCCACCCTCCCCATCTTCTCTCCCTCCTTCCCCATCTTCTCTCCCTGCTTCCCCATCTTCTCTCCCTCCCTCCCCTCCCCTCCCCTCTTTCCCCACCCTCCCTTCCTCTCCTCTCTATTACCCTCCTATCATAAGCATGCGAACTGTGGGTCATGTCACTGACCTAGCATCCATGTCGGTCACAGGCTAGCAAAGAAGCCGGTGTTGCTAGCTATGTTTGGTCCTCGTTCACGCATGGCTGTGTGTTTGTGAAAGTCGTGGCCTCCATTGCCTCCCCTGCCCCCTCCCCCCCTCCTCCTCCCCTTCCTCCCTCCTTCGTTTTGCTGTGCTTGTGCAACTTCCTTCCATCTTCCTCTCCCCCCCCCCTCTCCCCATCTTCCCTTTTGACCCTTCTCTTTTTTTTTATTATTCTACCCTCCCCACCCTCCTCTTCGTTTCCTTCCCTCCCTCCTCCCTCCCTCCCCCTCTCTCCTTCTCTCCCTCTCTCCCTGCCTCCCTCCCTCTCTACATCCCACCCTCCCTCCCTCTCTTTCTCTCTCTCCTTTCCTCCCTCCCTCTCTTTCCCTCTCTCCCTCCCTCCCTGTCTCCTTCTCCCTCTCACCACCCCACCTTATCGCCCCTCCTCTCCCCTCTCCGCTCCTCCCCTCCCTTCCCCGCTCCTCCCCTCCCCTCCCCTCCCCTCCCCTCCCCTCTCCTCCCCTCCCCTCCCCTCCCCTCCCCTCCCCTCCCACCCTAACTCCTACACACAATCCAAGATCCTGACGAGTTTGTCCTTTTAATGGCATTCTTGTTGTTGCCGTTGAATTAACCAAACGAGGAATTTCTCTGGAGGATGGAAGGGTTATCAGGGAGGAGGGGGGCTTGGGGGGCCATGGGAGGGGATAGAGGCGTAGGAAAGAGAGGGGTCCTGGAGTGTGAAATGCCTCTTGTTGATGGAAGCAGAAGAGGTTGGTTGATAATGAATAAACGATAAAGAGAGAGAGAGAGAGAGAGGAAGGGAGAGAGGGAGAAGGAGGATAGGTGGGTGGGTGAGTAGGTGAGTGGGTGAGTGATGAGAGGGAGATGAGAAGGGTGAGAGAGAGAGAGAAGAGAAGAGTGTGAGAGAGAGAGAGAGAGAGAGAAGAGAGGAGAGAGAGAGAGAGAGAGAGAGAGAGGAGAGAGATGAGAGGAGATGAGAAGAGAGAGAGAGAGAGAGATGAGAAGGGTGAGAGAGAGAGAGAGATGAGAAGGGTGAGAGAGAGAGAGAGATGAGAAGGGTGAGAGAGGGAGAGAGATGAGGAAGGGAGAGAGAAGAGAGATGAGGAAAGGGAGAAGAGAGAGAAGAGATGAGAAGGGAGAGAGAGAGAGAGAGAGAGGAGAGAGATGAGAAGGGAGAGAGAGAGAGAGAGAGAGAGAGAGAGAGAGAGAGAGAGAGAGAGAGAGAGAGAGAGAGAGAGAGAGAGAGAGAGAGAGAGAGAGAGATGAGAAGGGAGAGAGAGAGAGAGATGAGAAGGGAGCGAAAGAGAGAGAGAGAGACGAGAAGGGAGCGAAAGAGAGAGATGAGAGGAGAGAGAGAGAGAGATGAGAAGGGAGCGAAAGAGAGAGAGACGAGAAGGGAGCGAAAGAGAGAGACGAGAAGGGAGCGAAAGAGAGAGACGAGAAGGGAGCGAAAGAGAGAGACGAGAAGGGAGCGAAAGAGAGAGACGAGAAGGGAGCGAAAGAGAGAGACGAGAAGGGAGCGAAAGAGAGAGACGAGAAGGGAGCGAAAGAGAGAGACGAGAAGGGAGCGAAAGAGAGAAAGAGAGAGAAAGAGATAAAGAGAGAGAGAGAGAGTGAGAGAGAGAGAGAGAGAGAGAGACAGAGAGAGAGAGAGAGAGAGAGAGAGAGAGAGAAGAGAAGAGAAAGAGAAGAGAAGAGAAAGAGAGAGAGAGAGAGAGAGAGAGAGAGAGAGAGAGAGAGAGAGAGAGAAAGAGAAAGAGAAAGAGAAAGAGAAAGAGAAAGAGAAAGAGAGAAAGAGAGAAAGAGAGACATAAACACAAGGACTTGAACTAGGACTCGAGACTTAGCATGGGCTGGGTCGCCAACCCCCAGACAAGAGAAAAAATCGAAGAAAAAAAAGATGATGATGATGATCCTAAGAAAACAATATCCACTTCACACTCTCTAATCCTCGCAAAAAGGGGAATGTGTCTCTTCAAAATGCTTTAGAGGTTTTCTTTTTTTGAGCTATGTAGGTCACTGAACGTATGAGTTGGGAGTTTGTGGTCGTCTAATTGGATCATTTATTAAAGAATTCAGTTAATTATGGAAACAACTAAAGTTTAGGTTATATGAAGGTGAAGTGATCGTTTTTGACGGGAGGAGAAACCTGTGACTCTCATATATCTCTATGACTCCAATAGATATATGCACATATATGCGCAAAGGCACACGCATATTACTCTATACATAGCCGTACATGTATAAGATAAGAAAGAAAAAGAGAGATATCAAGGACAGGCAGTCGTACGAATGCAGATAGACAGATAGACCAATAGATAAGGAGGTGCTCACGAAACATTTTTTAAAGAATTACAAAGGAACGAATTCCCAAACTTATATTCTCTATTTTAGGACCGAGATAACGTATCCACGACGGCTACGTGATTACACCCTGTTTTAACTGATTAAGCATCTTCGACGAGGTCCGATGTTCGGGAAGGAAGGAAAAGGAACAGAGAGAGAGAGAGAGAGAGAGAGAGAGAGAGAGAGAGAGAGAGAGAGAGAGAGAGAGAGAGAGAGAGAGAGAAAGAAAGAAAGAGATAGCGATAGAGAGATAAAGAGAGAGAGAGAGAGATAAAGAGATAAAGCGAGAGAGAGATAAAGAGATAAAGAGAGACAGAGAGAGATAAAGAGAGAGAGAGATAAAGAGATAAAGAGAGAGAGAGAGATAAAGAGATAAAGAGAGAGATAAAGAGATAAAGAGAGAGATAAAGAGATAAAGAGAGAGAGATAAAGAGAAAGAGAGAGAGATAACGAGATAAAGAGAGAGATAAAGAGAGAGATAAAGAGAAAAAGATAAAGAGAGAGATAAAGATAAAGAGAGAGAGAGAAAGAGAGAGATAAAGAGAGAGAGAGATAAAGAGAGAGAGAGATAAAGAGAGAGAGAGATAAAGAGAGAGAGAGAAAGAGATAAAGAGAGAGAGATAAAGAGAGATAAAGAGAGAGGGAGATAAAGAGAGATAAAGAGAGATAAAGAGAGATAAAGAGAGATAAAGAGAGAGATAAAGAGAGAGATAAAGAGAGAGATAAAGAGAGAGAGAGAGAGAGAGAGAGAGAGAGTGAGAAAGAGAGAGAGTGAGAAAGAGAGATAGAGAGAAAGAGAGAGAGAAAGAGAAAGAGAAAGAGAGAGAGAGAGAGAGAGAGAGAGATAAAGAGAGAGAGAGATAAGAGAGGGAGAGAGAGATAAACAGAGAGAGAGAGATAAACAAAGAGAGAGAGAGAGAGATGAGAGATAAAGAGAGAGAGAGAGAGATAAAGAGAGAGAGAGAGAGAGAGATAAAAAGAAAGAGAGAGATAAAGAGATAGAGAGATAAAGAGAGAGATAAAGAGAGAGAGAGAGAGAGAGAGAGATAAAGAGAGAGAGAGAGAGTTAAAGAGAGAGATAAAGAGAGATAAAGAGAGATAAAGAGAGATAAAGAGAGAGAGAGAGAGAGAGAGAGAGGGAGAGAGAGAGAGAGAGAGAGAGAGAGAGAGAGAGAGAGAGAGAGAGAGATAAAGAGAGAGAGAGAGAGAGAGAGAGAGAGAGAGAGAGAGAGAGAGAGAGAGAGAGAGAGAGAGAAATAAAGGGGGAGGGGGAGGGCATTTGTGCTTCTTGGACCATACAATTTCATTCAGATTTTTATTGTTTAGTCTTCGGTTCGTGTTTACTCGCAAATTATAACCGTATTTCAGAATAAATTATAAAGCAAATTTCAGAATTATGATGATTGTGAAACCCACTTACATTGTCCATATCATTATATCCTCATTAATTACGCCGCACTTTCTCAACGCCTTTCTTTAAAGCTTCTAAACCTCACTTAAATCTTAATAAAGACTCAAGATTAACAGCATTAAGATCATCTGAATTTAGCAGACCACACTATATTACCAAGAAATGTTTTAATGATATTTGAAACCGTTTGGCCTTTGAGACCATCTGAGACGTAAATGTTATTACAACAGCTGTGTTCGTAATTTCATAAACACATTAAAAGCAGAGTTTGTTTTTCCTTTTTATTTATTGAAGAAGTGAGTAAAATCTGTCCGTGTTTTTTCCATGATTAAGTCATGTTTAAGATGAAAATAATGGTAGGAGTGAATAAGCGATTGTACGAAGAACGCGATATTGGTGATGGTAGTAAAATTGTGATGAAATGAAATAGACAGTATGTAGATTTTATATAAGAATATATTTTCAAACAAATGGGAAAGGGTGTATACCTTCGAATGCAGCAGCATCAGAATCTCCAATTCAGAGTTTAGCCAGTCACAATGGCCTTCCTCTGTAGCGATTAGCACCATATAATCTAAATTAATCGAAATCAAAATTACCTTCGTCATCAAAACACTCGCCTCTAAAGTCGCCGCCACTCCACTCCATACCCCCCCCTCCCCAAGCCCCCCAAGCCCCCCCCAACCCACCGCAGTCCAATTAACCCATATCGCTAAAGAGAAAAGATAAGATTCTCCAGAACAAACACCACCCTCCCCTGGGCCTTGGAAGCGCCAATTAAAATCCCCGCGCCATTTTGCAGGTGATGAACTGATCATTATTCTCCGGCAGTTATCTCCATGCACCTTAGCGCCGTTCCTATAGTACACTTCGACGAGCGTTGTTGTACAGCC
>NC_091552.1:37897268-37912268 GCF_042767895.1 Penaeus vannamei
TGGCCAACCCCGGCCCGCACACACTTGCACACACACGCTCGCTCTCGCCAGAAAAGCACTGTACAGTAATGAGGATGGGGTCCACCATCTGCAGCGGGGGGCGGAGTATAAACTTGTGTGAGTGACAGGGACGGGGAGTGGGAGAGGAGAGGGGGAAGAGTGGGAAGGATGGGATAGAGAAGGAGGAGGAGAAAAAGGTGAGGGAGAAGGAGAATTAGAAGGAGAGGGAGAAGAAGGAGAGGAAGAGGGGGACGGAGAAGGAGAGGGAGAGGGAATAGGAGGAGGAGGAGAAGAAGAAGAATTGAGGGGAAACAGAAAGTGGTTGAGGTTTGAAAAGCAAGGAACAGAAGAGATGAGTAGGGGAGAAGGTGGCAGGGCTGCCAGTAGTTCCACATATATATTTAATTTTCATTCATGGTCGATGGTAATAAGGGTTTGGAATCTGGCACTCATTAATATTTTTTGTCTAATATTTTTTGTGTCACATTCATTTTAGAGTTGATTATTGCTCGTTTTCTTTCTCACTTGTAAAATCATGAACTGATTATGTACTTCACTCTTTTTCTTGTCGTTTTATTTTTTACCATCAGCGTTTTGTTTCAACCCCCTCCCCCTCCCCCCCATACCTTCTAACTACGCCAACTCCCCACCATCCTCGCCCACAACTACGCCCATCTCGAGGGTCACCTTCACGGGCCCTTTGAAGGATCCATCATGATCCGTATACAAAGCGCTTGTCGAACTCTCCCCCTCCCCCCCTCCTCTCTCCCTCCCCTATCCCCTACCTGGTTCCACACATGGCCCTTCCCCCACCGCTCCCCCCCACCCCCCTTCTGCGAAATCGTTGGACGGGAGAAAATTCGCCCAAACGCGGGAGAAATGTGTCCTCAATTTCGCGTTCTTTTCTATTTCTTTCTTTCTTTTTTATTTATATATTTTTTCATTTATTTATTTTCTTTAATAGTAGGGTAGGGTGTGGGAGGGGCTTGAGGGAGAGGGAGAGGGAGTGGGAGAGGAAGAGGGAAAATAGAGAGGGAGAGGGAAGGGGAAGAATGGGGAGGTAAGATAAAGATGGGGAGGAAAAAGAAGCGAGGTTTGAAAAAGAAGAGGATGGAAAGGTGCTGAGAAGGGGCTAAAAAAAAGATAGTAAAATTGAGGGGCAAAAGGAGGGAAGTAATAGTGGAATAAAAGGGAAGAGGGAAGGAGAGAGATGAAGGGCATGAAGGAGGGTAAAGAGCGAAGAGAGGGGGCGCAGGGGAGAGGACCAACACCCGATTTGCCCCGTTGACTCCCGTGCCTATGATGCTGTCATGGCTCGCGAATCCATCTCGTGAGCGCGGCGCCAGGGACTCGGATTAATTTGCTAATCTGGCGGATTTTTTTGCACTTCTTTTCTTCGTCAATTGGCTTGTGCTTTTACGCGGACAATTTTGGATGTTGTGTGGGTGTTTGACACACACTCTCTCTCTCTCTCTCTCTCTCTCTCTCTCTCTCTCTCTCTCTCTCTCTCTCTCTCTCTGTGTGTGTGTGTGTGTGTGTGTGTGTGTGTGTGTGTGTGTGTGTGTGTAGCATGCTGTGTGACTTTAGGTATGTTTATGTGGATGTGCGTATGTTCGTATATAATCCGTGTTTATTTGCATTTATGTTTCCCTTTGTGTGTTTATGTGTACGTGATTCTTTGCTTTTATGTGTGCGTGTGCACGTATGGCCGATTCCAAGTATATTTTGCAAACACCACTAATAGAGTCTCGGCGATTGTGCATTGTTTTGTCAGCTTCGAAATCTCGGAGAATTTTGTCGGTTGCCAAATCCCTTCGTCCTGGGCCGGATTTTGTGCTGAGATTTACTGCAAATTACCTTCAGGTGATTGGGCGTGCGTATATATTTGGTTTTGTTTTCTTATTTTCGTTTTAATTAACTTCATTATCTGAAGGATGTCTTCACATAAAGACGTCTTGGAAATAAGTGCTAAAAAACAGCGCTAGAAGTATGCACATGCTATCACCGTCGATACGCTACGGATGGCATTGCCTGATTCAGCATTATGGTAATAAGGTCATATCGAATACTATATCTAATACTATGCATCACCGCTCCATAAGGGAACGCAAATCTTTGGAATATCTCTTGCGGGTCAACGACTTGCAACTGGCGAGTGTTTTTCCATGTTCTCGTGACTTACGGCTGCTGTTGACGATTACCATATATTATTTGATTGTTGTGGTGTCGACTTTGCTTTACTCTTTTGTTGCGGCGGTAGTTTCCTTGCCTTCCCCGTGTTGCGAGGGTGCTCTCGAAGATTTATCACGCCTTTCACCTTGGCCTTCCTCTCACCCGTGCATTGGCATCGGCCGTCCTCTTGTGCTTGTTGTCTTGATGCATCGGCCTTCCTTTCTCGGCGTTGTATTGTGACTCTGACCCTTTTAAATGGACTTGTTTACCACTTTCGCCGCGCGTGTATTTACTATCTCGGTGTAAAATGCCGTTGTAGAGGGATTGACCTTTCTCAGGCGCCCATTCTCTGCCAAGACGTTACGCACTTTTGATACCAAAGCAATGCGGATAAACACATGTCTTCCCTAATTTTCATGTGGAGGGGGACATGACATCCGGGCTCATACCCACGCAAACAACAGTAGTGGAGACTCATGGTAGACAGGTGTGTGCTGCGGGGTTTATTTCGACAGCGTTGGGGCCTCACGCCTTGCTTGCATGCTTGCTGGCTGTTACTGTTTGGCCCTCCCTCTCCCGCTCTTCACGCCCTCACACCCGTCGCAAGGGCGTCACCATCGCTTTGTCACCATCTCTGTTTAGATTGTTTTAGCATGCCTCTTTTGCCACGTCGTTTTCATCCCTTGATGTGCCAGAGTGGGTATATAAATCTGCTCTCGATTCAACACGCATTCTCCTTTACCATTTCCCTCATTGTGAAAACATAGCCTCGGTTTACACTAAGGCTCCATCACTCCGTCCTCACGAACATCGGCCACTCTTTGCCTTCCGAACCCACTACGAGATGAAAGGCGGGGGAGTTCTGCAGCAGGTTAGGTCTTCGCACGTCCTCCGCCGCCAGGAAGGAAGCATTAATTGCAAGTGTCGAGACGCGGGAACTGAATGATGCGGCCCTGGGTCAACACGGTAAATGTCTCGCAGGCATTCGGATGCGGGACTTGGGATAAACACGATGGGGTTGGCTGCGGGTATTTCCTTGAGGGTATTTCGGGTCGGATGCTGCCAGAGGGAAAGGCGGGCGTGGGGAGGTAGGACAGAATGAGATGAAAAGGGAAAGCCCGGTGAAGAGAGGTAGGAAAGGACCAGAAACATAGAAGAAAAAGGAAAGAATATGAATATTATGAAGACGAAAAAGAAAGATGAAAAAGACAAGAAGAGAAGGAAGGAGAAAACGGGAAAAGAAAAAAGGAAGAGAAGAAGAGAAGAAAAAAGTGAGGATGGAGAAGAACAAATAAGAAAAAAGAAAAACAGAAGGGTTGTAGGAAAAATTAGGAAGCAAAGAAGAAGAAAAAGAAAAGCAAAAGCAAAAGCAAAAGCAAAAGTAAGAAGGAGAAGGAGAAGGAGAAGGAGAAGGAGAAGAAGAAGAAGAAGAAGAAGAAGAAGAAGAAGAAGAAGAAGAAGAAGAAGAAGAATAGAAGAAGAATAGAAGAAGAATAGAAGAAGAATAGAAGAAGAATAGAAGAAGAATAGAAGAAGAAAAGAAGGAGAAAAGAAGAAGAAAAGAAGAAGAAGAAGAGGAAGAAGAAGGAAACATAAAAAAGGAAAAGAAAACAGAACCTGCACAGGGGAGACTCAACATACTTGAGTTTTGTGTACGTGGCTGATCGCATGTGCTCGGTGCACACTGTGTGTCTGTCCTTGTGTGCGCATGCGTGTGGGTATGTATGCATTACATCACTTCGCCGCTGTCGCTTGCCCAACTTGCGGAGATGCGATACTTTGATGTAATGACGTTTTCATCACGAGAATCGACTGACTCAAGTGACGGTAGCCGAGGATGGGCCCACGTCTCTTATGTTATGCTGTTGATGATATCGTTAGTTATTATTATTATTATTGTTATAATTATTACGATTATAATTGTCATCATTATAATCGTTCTCCTCCTCCTCATCATCATTATCGTTGTTGTTGTTGCTATTGTTATTACTTTGTTATTGGTATGATTATTATCAAAATTATTATAATTATCTTATATTTTTCTTCTTGTTCTTATTTTTATTGTTTTATTATTATTATTATTATTATTATTATTATTATTATTATTATTATTATTATTATTATTATTATTATTATTATTATTATTATTGTCATCATTATTATTATTGTTATTAATGTTTTAATTTTTTATTGTTGTCGCTATTGTTAATTTGTTATTATTATTTTACTATTATTCTTCTGTTGATAGAATTCTACTACTACTATTCTACTATTGTTATTACTGGTGATGATTGTTATTATTATTGTTGTTATTGCATTTAGTCTGATTATTGTTATTATTATTATCATTATTATCATTATTTATATCACTATTACCATCACTATTACCATCTCTATTATCACAATTATTATCAGGTTGCTTTATCTGAATGCGTTGCGTGTGGGCCGGAGCGCGTGTGGCACCTGCGCGCCGAGGACTACCTTCGGCAGGACGAGAGATCCTCCGTGTCGGAATCTGACCTACAATTCCGCCCGTGAATGCCGATGGGGCGATTGAGAGTCCCGTCGGTTGCTTTTGACGCAGTTGGACCGATTGGGTGAATGTCAATGCGAAGTCCGTCGCCTTTTTTGTGTGTGTATTTTGAGGAGATTACCTTGCCTCCCAGAAAATCCCCCGTCGCGTGGGATCAGCAGCGCATCCTCCTCGGGCATCCTGTCTCGCACTTGTCATTCTGGGAAGGGATGATGCGCCAAGCCCTTGGAAATGTCAGAGCCGCTGAGACCACGCTGTCCAGAGGCATCATATCCTGTCATGAGTGATCCATGGGGAGGCATGCCAGTCGCGGGAGGCTACGTTGGCCTACATGTTATAGTAACTTGAGACGCGGTGTTGCTGATCTTGTTTTGCGGGGGGTGGGGGTGGCGGTGGGGGGGGGCATGGACGAATAAGGCTGACCTTTAAGGCAGCTTGCAGTGCATTGCATGGGTCATGAGGGGAGTCCCTTTTTGCGGCCGTCTGAATTTTATTTCCTTGGAGTTCGCGCAATCTTCTTTTGTTTTATTTATGCAGCTGGCTTTTCTCCGAGGCTGTTTTTTTTCGTTGATGTTTACTTGGAAAAAATTAAATGATAGGATAAATTACGATATGTATTTTTTTCCAGCATTCAGACGTCGTGGAAGAGTCAGAGGTGAAGATATAAAAGAGATGGAAATAATAGAGAGAGAAGGAAAGAAAACGAAAAAGAAATTTTGGGGATTTAATCAGGAACTGGAGACGAGCGAGCGGGACGAAGGCCACCTCAAGATCGTGACTGTTGTACAAAAGATCATTTCATTGTTCCTTCGGCAAGTCAACATTGAACAAAGACCGCTCGCTGTGCGATATAGTTTGCAGGCGCGTTGCGGATCTGTGAGGAGAGGGAGAGAGAGAGGAATTGGGGGGGTCGGAGAAGGATAAAAAGTGTATACACACACGCACACGCACACACATACACACACACACACAAACATACACACACACACACAAACATACACACACACACACACACACACACACACACACACACACACACACACACACACACACACACACACACACACACACACACACACACACACACACACACACACACACACACACACACACACACACACATACACACACACATAAGCAGTGTGAGAATGTGAGTGAGAGTGAGAGAAAGAAAGGGGAAGAAAGAAAAAATAGAAATGTAGAAACATTAGTAAGAGAGAGAGAGAGAAAGAGAAAGAGAAAGAAAAAGAGAAAGAGAAAGAGAAAGAGAAAGAGAAAGAGAAAGAGAAAGAAAGAGAGACAGAGAGAGAGAGAAAGAGAGAGAGAGAGAGAGAGAGAGAGAGAGAGAGAGAGAGACAGAGAGAGAGAGAGAGAGAGAGAGAGAGAGAGAGAGAGAGAGGTAGAAAGAAAATATAGAAATGTAGAGATTAGTGAAAGAGAGAGAGAAAAAGAGAAAGAGAAAGAGAAAGAGAAAGAGAACGAGAGAAAGAGAGAAAGAGAGAGAGAGGCGAAATTGTAGACGGTTTGCAGAGGCAGAAAGCAAGGGGGAGCGAGAGGTGCCATGTTACCACCGCCCTTGTTGTGGCATCCCCAAGACCCGCACGTGGCACTCGGTGACGAGGTGAAGTGATTCTGTTATTTTTTTTCTCCAATTAGTTGTTATTGTTGTCGACTCAGCTCCCCTCTTGTTCTCTCTTGCGGTCGTGACTTCATGTTATGGCAGTTGTGTGTGTTTTATATTTAGTAGAGACGTTTTCTGGTTGAGATTAACTTTCCCCGTTTATTTTCATTTATTATGAGGATGTTGTTTTCTATTGTATGTTTTTTTTTTAATTATGGATATATTTTATGTTGCATGTTCTTTATTATGATTTTTTTTTTCTGTTGTATGTTTTTATATATATTTTTTTTTTCTGTTTTATGTTCTTTATTATGAATATATTTTTTATGTTGTATGTTCTTTATTATGGATTTATTTTTTCTGTTGTGTGTTATTTATTATGAATATATTTTTTCTGTTGTATGTTCTTTATTATGCTTTTTTTTTCTTTTGTGTGTTATTTATTATAAATATATTTTTTCTTTTTTGTTTTTTATTATGAATATATATATTTTTCTTTTGTATGTTCTTCATTATGGATATATTTTTATGTTCTATGTTCTTTATTATGAATACATTCTTATGTTGTATGTTCTTTATTATGAATATATTTTTATGTTGTATGTTCTTTATTATGGATATATTTTTTTCTGTTGTACTTTATTATAAGTATATTTTTTGTTGTATGTTCTTTATTATGGATATATTTTTTTCTGGTGTACTTTATTATAAATATATTTTTTGTTGTATGTTCTTTATTATGAATATATTTTTTTCCTGTTTGGTCTATATTATGAATATATTTTTTCCTGTTGTTTGGTCTTTATTATGAATATATATTTTTTTCTTGTTGTTTGGTCTTTATTATGAATATATTTTTTTCCTGTTGTTTGGTCTTTATTATGAATATGTTTTTTTTCCTGTTGTTTGGTCTTTATTATGAATATATTTTTTCCTGTTGTTTGGTCTTTATTATGAATATATTTTTTCCTGTTGTTTGGTCTTTATTATGAATATATTTTTTTCCTGTTGTTTGGTCTTTATTATGAATATATATTTTTTTCTTGTTGTTTGGTCTTTATTATGAATATATTTTTTTCCTGTTGTGTGTTCTTTATTATGAATATATTTTTTCTGTTGTATGTTCTGTATTATGAATATACTTTTTCTGTGTTATGTTCTTTATTATGAATATATTTTTTGTTTTCGTTCTTTATTATGAATATATGTTTTCTGTTGTATTTTCTGTTATGTTGCGATGCGGATGTGACAAAATTATAAATCCATGCAAGGAAGTTTTAGTGTGAAAAAGCGGGATAAAACAAAGGGAGTCCGTTTTCATCTTTTTATTTCTTTAACGTATTTTTCTTCTCGCATTTTGTTTTGTGATATGGATGTAGCTAAATTCGCGCGTGGAATAGATGAAATTAATTCGCACGCAGCCGCACAAAGACAAGACTAATTTTATCACAGCGTTGCAGCTTCGGACAAAAGAAACGCCAGATAGGGTGCGATAGTCTGGCTTGTTTCCGACTCGAGGTTTATCTATTTTTTTATTATCTAATTTTACTTTGTCTTTGTTTCGTGGGAGCGACATGTGTTGATAACCATTTTGGTATTTGATATGTTTTTTTTTATTTATTTATTAAGGTTCAGATGAATCTTTTGTTATAGTTTTTCTTTTTTTTTGTATCTGTTTGATTATTTAATGCGGTTTATATGGCAGTTGTGGATTGAATACGTGTGGTAGAAAAAATGGAAAGGGGAATAGAAAACAAATGATTGTTAGAAGAATGCTGAAATGGAGAGGGGAAGAGGGAGAACTAGGAAACTGAGAAAATACAGGAATAGAATGTAAAAGAGGGAGAAGCGAGGGAGAAAGAGGGGAATGAGAAAGACAGAAATAGAAAGTAAAAGAGTAAGAGAGAGACAGAGAAAAGCAGAAGTGAAAATGTTTTAAGGACCCCCCACCCCACCCCCTCAAACCACGTGTCCTGGATCCCCTCCTCCCCCCTCTATGCACACATATACATTATCCTTTTGAGCAGGTCACTCGGCTCTGCGCCACTTAGCCTCAGTTACAGCAACAATGTTCATCCTTCGCTCCTTCCACCCTATCCCTCCTCCCCCTCCCCTTCGCCTACCATACTTACCATGCTCCCTCCCCTAGACCTCCCTCCTGCCTTAGGCTCCCTATTTTGGTCTCCCTCCCCCAGATCCGCTCTCCCTAGACCTCCCTTAAACCTCCCTCCTGCCTTAGACTCCTTATCTTATATCTCCCTCCTGCCTTAGACTCCTTACCTTATATCTCCCTCCTGCCTTAGACTCCCTATCTTGGTCTCCCTCTCCCTAGACCCCCTAGACCTCCCTTAGACCTTCCTCCCCTAGTCCCCCTCCCTAAGACCCCTACCCTTAGACTCCACCATCCGAGCTGAGGAATGCGAGCCCAGATCCTACGCGGCTCCGGGAGACGAGAGGAGAGAAGGAGGGAGTTGTAAAGAGGGAGGGGAGGGAGAGAAAGAGAGGGAGAGAGATGGGGAGAGGGAGAGAGGGATAGAGAGTTGCACGGAGAGTTTGAGAGAGAGAGAAGAAAAGTGGGAGTGAGGGAGCGAGAGACGGATGGATGGATGGAGGGGTGGATGAGTGGATAGGTGGAGGGAGAAAGGAAGGTAGAGAGGAAGGGAGGGAGGGAGGAAGGAAGGCAGGGAGGAAGGCAGGAAGGAAAGAGGGAGGGAGGCTGGGAGGCTGGGAGGCTGGGAGGCTGGGAGGCTGGGAGGCTGGGAGGCTGGGAGGCTGGGAGGCTGGGAAGGTGGGAAGGTGTGTGTGTGTGTGTGTGTGTGTGTGTGTGTGTGTGTGTGTGTGTGTGTGTGTGTGTGTGTGTGTGTGTGTGTGTGTGTGTGTGTGTGTGTGAGAGAGAGAGAGAGAGAGAGAGAGAGAGAGAGAGAGAGAGAGAGAGAGAGAGAGAGAGAGAGAGAGAGAGAGAGAGAGAGAGAGAGAGAGAGATAAAGCGAGTAAGCTGTGTGTGTGTGTGTGTGTGTGTGTGTGTGCGTATGTTTGTGTGTTTATGTATATGCGTGTGTGTGTTTGTCTGTTTATGTATATGCGTGTGTGTGTATGCGTGTGTGAGTGTGTGTGTATGTGTGTTTGCGTATTTATGTTTATGCGCGTGTGTATATATGCGTTTGCGTTTATTTGCGTGCTTTTGACTTTGTATTTGTCTTCGTATTTGTGTTTATGGTTGCGATTGTGATTGTGTGTTGCACAATTGCACACGCGGCCTTGCAAGATGACACCTCTCCGCGCAACAGGATCAACACCGAGTCGTCACATGAGGAAGTATTGAGTCACCGAAAAAAGAAAAGAGAAAGAGAAGGGAAGGGAAGAGATACGGAGAAAAAGAAGATAGAAAGAGAAGGGCAGCGATGACGAGAAAGAGAGGGAGTAGGAAGTGGTGGTGAAGATGGATGCGGTGGAGGTGGACGTGGACATGTTACAGGTGGAGGCGTTGTTGTTTTTGTTGTTGTTGTTGTTGTTGGTGGTGGTGGTGTTGGTGTGGTGTAGGTATACGCGGAGCTAGAGGTGGTGGAGGTGATTGATGACTGCCGAGGTTGTGGTATGTAAGATTAATTATTAAGACAGGCGGGTGATTGGAAGTTTGGGAGGTAGATGCAAGAATATTCGAGATGATGTAGATGCAAAAAGCAAGAGGTTAGAAATTGGAGGTTGATGCAAGAAGCAAGAAGTTAGAAATTGGAAGTTGAAACTATAAAGGAATGGAGGTTGGGAGGATTAGAAGCAAGACTTTGGTGATTGGGAGGCTAGGGGGGAGGTGAGTAGATGGGGTTGAGACTTGGATTGTTAGAAGGACGAAAATTTAGATACCAGAGAAAAAAAATAAACAATAGAGAGAGGGTCAGAGTTAAATTTTGGAGGTTTATGGTTTTGGGATGATATTATTAGGTAATTAAAGTGGGGTGAGGGGGCGTAGGCAGAGGAATTGGAGGATCACTGTGTTTGAACATTGGAGGTTGAACTTTGAACGTTAGGGAAATGGATATTGAAGGATAGGTGTGGTTACAGCTACGAGGTTCGAGGCTAGGGTTCGGGGGTTAGTGGATGGAGGGTAGGAGGTCGGGAGGGAATGTCTTGAAGGGTGAATATTGAATTTTCGTCATGAGTTCAGCAGGTTTAGATGAAATGAAGGGGATAAAGGGAATCTAATTCTTGGAATTGGTGTAGGTTGTTAATTTTGCCCTTCTTATAATGGATGTTTCTATTTTCATGTGACCACATATTCATATTTCTCTTTTTTACAACAAAGCATACCATTATCAGTGTAGCATGTCTTTTTTCCGTTATGTAATATATGTACACGAAAATTATTATTATTATTATTATTTCCTTTCACCTACATTAGTGTTAATGAAAAAAAATCAAAAGAAAAGCAATATGGCTCCTGTAAGAATAATAAACGTAAAACATGCTTATGGAATATACATTATATTAAAATCAATTGTACCTTTAGGAACATATTTCAAGATGTAAATGATACAAACGATGTTAGAGGCAAATGCATTTGTGTAGAATGGAATAAATAACAATTTACAAGTTATATAATAGAAGATTGAAAAGGCACGAAAGGTCGAGTTGAAGTAGAGCTTTGTCAAGATGTTTGAAACCGGGTAACGAGCTTTGGTGCTTTCTCATTACGGACAAGGTTTTAATTTTAACTGCGTGAGTCCAAAACTTCGGAGGAGGTCAAGTGCAAGTTATGTTTTGATAGGAATTGCTCCCGTGCTCTGCTATATCATATGATATTGTTATAGTTTTTATAGTCAGTATATATATATATATATATATATATATTTATATATATATATATATATATATATATGTGTGTGTGTGTGTGTGTGTGTGTGTGTGTGTGTGTGTGTGTGTGTGTGTGTGTGTGTGTGTGTGTGTGTGTGTGTGTGTGTTTGTGTGTGTGTGTGTGTGTATTTATATATGTGTGTTTGTATGTAAATGTATATATAGATTTTTGAGACCTTTTTTTCATTATTATTAAAAGTATTTTGATTGCAATATTTTTTTTCTCTCTCATTACAACAGTCGATTAAATTCACTTGATTAAAATCGCCTGAATTTAATCAAAGCAACTGTGGAGTTCTGATATCGAGAGGTTCAGAGGTTAAGATGCTGCGAGGCCGAAGGTTGCTATTATTGGAGTTTCTCTTATTTCTCTCCGACTTTTCTGTTGTGGTTTTAAGCGCCTCATATGCGCGCACGTGTGTGTGTGTGTGTGTGTTTGTGTGTGTGTGTGTGTGTGTGTGTGTGTGTGTGTGTGTGTGTGTGTGTGTGTGTGTGTGTGTGTGTGTGTGTGTGTGTGTGTGTGTATTTATATTAATTCAGTTGACTGTATCATTAATATCCACAAATTATTTTATTAATAAACCATCCCCTTATGGTACGCAACTGATATATTCATTTTAGCATTACAAGAATCTCACGAACTCAAAACAACAACAACAATAAAGATAACGATAGTGAATAAAGAAAACGAATAGACATAGATAAAAATGATGATAATTCGTAGAGAGCGCAATGCCCCCTCATGCCTCGCGGGTTGATGCTTGCTTTGCACCTGCAACGCCAGCAACAAGGTGAGGTCATCGGAGCCGAGAGTGTAAGAGAGAACATAGTCTTGTGGTCTGCGTCTTCTGTTGACGTCTCGTTGCAAAAGTTATTTTTTGCAATTGTTTTTTTTCGTTTTGTTTTGGGATTATTAGGTGTGTAGGGCACCAAAAATTGTGCTATTATTGTTATTACTAATAATGATAAGGAAATAATAATGATAATAATAGTATTAGTAATGATGAAGAATGATATTCATTTGAAGGATAATGATGAAAATGATAATGATAAAGAATAGTATCGATGATGATGATGATAATCATAATGTTAATAGTAATAATGGTGATAATGATAATAATTATTATCATTATTCTTCTTGTTATTGTTATCATTATTATTATTATAATTGATGATAATGATAATAATAATAATAATAATAATAATAATATTATTATTATTATTATTATTATTATTATTATCATTGTCGTTATCATCATCATCATCATCATCATCATCATCATCATCATCATCATCATCATCATCATCATCATCATCATCATCATCATCATCATCATCATCATCACTATCATTATCATTATTACTATCATTATCATTATTATTATCATTATTATTACCATTATTGTTGTTATTGTTATCATCATTATTATCAATTACGTATTAGTGCTAGTATTATCGTTAACATTGTTATTATTTTTATTATGATCATTATTATTATCACATTAGTATTAGTATTTGTAATATAATTAACTTTACTTTTATTATTATTACTGCTATTGTTGTTATTGTTATCATGCTCATCATGATCATCAATCACCATCATGCTATTATTATATAAAATATGATTCTATTCAATCTTCTTCTTATGCATATTATACAACAAATCTTAAGTGCATCAGTTGTTAACTTTGTAAATGTAATTGCAAGTTCTGTGCATCAATTTCTCTCAACGTTTTGCATTCTAAGAAATACAACATTACTCAGTGAATTCTGAAATACAAAAAAGTTGCTTACTGTTGTGCATCATCTATTTTCTAAATCTGTATGTAAAAAATGAGAGAGATAATAACTGAGTGCAGTAGAAATGTAATTAAATTCATGTTGTGAATAAGATTTATATATGTTCTAATCTCCAAATGTGAGTAAAATAAAATAAGAAAAAATTAAAATAAAACAATAAAGTAAAATAGAATCAGAAAAGTTTACGCTTTTAACGGTAAACAAAGGAGAACACCAAAGGGCTCGCCAAGGTGGGAGTGTCTTGGAGTTGTTGCTGTGGTGTTAGCGAGGAGGGGAGGGGAAGGGTGGAGGAGGAGGAGGGGGGAGGGGCAGAGGGGAATGGGAAGACTGGGGGGAAAGGGGGTGGGAGGGAAGGGCATGGGGGACGCTTTGGGGGGTAGGGGAATGGGGGTGTAGGAGGGGAAGGGGTGAGGGGAGTGGGAAGACGGGGGGTTGGGGGGTGAAGGAGGTGGCAGGGAAGAGCATGGGGGCCGCTTTGGGGGTAGGGGAATGGGGGAGGAAGAGGAGGGGGAAGGGGGTGGGAGGGAAGGGCATGCGGGACGCAGTGGGGGTAGGGGGATGGGGGGGAAAGAGGGGAAGGGGTGAGGGGAGTGGGAAGACTGGGAGTTGAAGGGGGTGGGAGGGAAGGGCATGGGGGACGCAGTAGCGGGGAAGGGGTACATGGGGTGGGGTGGGGTGGAGATGAGAAAGAAGGTGCAGGGGTGTTGTGAGGGGGGAGGGGATGGTAGGGTAGTGAGATGGAGTGGAGGGGGAGGGGGAGGGGTGCAGTAGGTTATATATACAGCATTCCTCATTAGCATATTCACGGTAACCCTCTTATCTGGTTGGAACTTTGCGTTTTGTACTCTTGCCTCGGTGGTTTTTGAATCCCTTGTGTTTTTTTTTCTTTCAGATTCTTAATAAAGAGAACTTTTTCTTCTTTCAAATTCTTAATAAAGAGAAGAACTTTTTTTCAAATTCTTAATAAAGAGAAGAACTTTTTTTTCCTTTCAAATTCTTAATAAAGAAAAGAACTTTTTTTCTTTCAAATTCTTAATAAAGAGAAGAACATTTATCCACCCGTCTGCCGTTCTCTTCCTATCCTCATCTCTCTCTCTTTATTTATCTATCTATCTTTCAACATGCATAGCGATATCTGCCATGCAAAGGACTTTCTACGTGGTCCGAGTGAAAATTCTTAATGTTGTTTCTCTGTGACCGTCTTGTTTAAGGACAGATGTGTAATTTCCTAACGCTCGTATCCCTGGACCTTGTAATAAAAATAGGCTTATTGACAGTTCAATCACAAAGGGAGCTGTTCAGAGGGGGGTAGATGTGGGAGGGAGGGGGATAAAGGGGGATGGGGTACAGGAGAGGGTCATGGGAGTGGGGGGAAGGGGAATGGAAGGGGAGGGGGAGGTGACCCAGGGAGAGTGGGGATGGAGGTGGGAGGAGGAGTGGGGGCGACCTAGGGAGAGTAGGGGTAGAGTTGGAGGTAGGTTTATAGGGAGGAGGAGGGAAGGTGGCCCAGGAAGAGAGGGGGTGGAGGTGACCCAGTAAGGGAGGGAGGTGGAGGCGAGGGTGGGAGCATAGGGAGGAGGTGGGGGAGGTGACCCAGGAAAGGAGGGGAAGGAGGTGGAGGTGGGGTCATAGGGAGGAGATGGGGCAGGTAACCAAGGAAGGGAGGGGGTGGAAGAGGGGTTCTCGAGATGCGGGAAGGTTCATAGGGAGGGAGGGGTTGTGGAGGGTATTTAGGGGAGAGGAGGAAGGTGACCCAAGGAGGGAGGAGGTACCCAGGGGGGGAAGGGGGGGTGCCCAGGTGTTGCGGCGCGGAGTACACACGCGGCATAATATTGCTGACGTCATCTGCCGCGCCATCTGTGTTTTGCGTACCGGAATTCAAGGTCAAGTGGGGTGCGATTCGTCGTGTTCTCATTATGGGCGGCGTCCTATCGGCAATTATCGGGCGACGCCGAGAAAAGGGGAAGCGAGCGCCGATTAGTTAGGGACAAAATGGCGTGTTTATCTCCTCTTCTCCTTTGTTCTC
>NC_091552.1:37922268-37952268 GCF_042767895.1 Penaeus vannamei
AAGAGAAGTAGAAGAAGAGAAGGAGGAGAAGAAGAACAAGAACAACAAGAACAACAACAACAACAAGGAAGTGGAAGAAGAAGAACAAGAGAAGAAAGATAAATACCGAAGGTAGGAAGAGCAAAAGAAAGAAGAAAAGGAAGAGAAGAAGGAGGCAAATGCGGAGGTGGATGATATCGAGGTTCATGGGCTCTTGAGGGAGAAGAGCACACCTCTGTTGTCCTTCCCTGAGAGGCCTTTAAACACTGTCCAGGGATTTATGAAGAGAGGAGGAAGGGCGAGGAAGGGAGAAAGAGAGACACGGAGAGACAAGGAGAAATGCAGAGACACGGAGAGACAAGGAGAGATACAGAGACACGGAGAGATACAAAGAGAGACACGAAGAGATGTATGGGAGTGGGAGTGGGAATGGTAGAGAGAGAGAGAGAGAGAGAGAGAGAGAGAGAGAGAGAGAGAGAGAGAGAGAGAGAGAGAGAGAGAGAGAGAGAGAGAGAGAGAGATGAAAAAGCCAGAGTGAAAATTAAAGTTAAAGTGAAAGAGAGAGAGAGAGAGAGAGGGGAATAAGAAGAGAGGAGAAAACAAAACAAAACAAAATAAAAAACGTAAAGAAAAGAGATGAAACGACACCAAATCGTCACCACCCGGAGCCAGAGCGAGGAACAATGGAAAGGACGAAAGTGGGAATAAGGTAAGGCAGAGAAGACGGCGAAGGGAAGGATTGGGAAGGGTAAGGAAGGGAGGAGGGGGAGGGGTGGGCGCGGTGGTTTAAAGTGTCAAGGTTACACGCCCACACTGCTTCGTCATAACGAGTGTTCGCATGTGTTTTGCCTGGCATTTTCATGGTGCGTCTCTGTTATGGTCGTCTAAGTAAGTTTTATATTACGTGTCATTTTCCCCATTTTCGGCATGGCAAATTGTATGGATTTTCACTTCGTTTTTTTGGAGGGATTTTCTGTGGTTTCTGGATTTTATTCCTTTTTTGTGTGCAGTGTTGCAGTTTTCAACTTTCCTGTTATGAATGCGTGGGAGAAGTTTGTGCGTGCGTGCGTGTGTGCGTTACTAAGACAGTGGTTCCAATTTGGAATGTTTTTCATAAATGTAGGTTTCAAGGATGGACTGATATGTGCGATTCTAAATTCGAAAATTGAAACGAAATGAAAGAAGGAAATGTTCGCATCCTACCCCCACCGCGCCTTCATTTTTTTTTCTTTTTTTTTCTTGACACCCTGACGCACCGAACGGGATTTTCTTTATTTACGTTTTGTTTACGTTTTTTTTTGTTGTGTTTTGGTGGCACGGATATCGTAACGGAAGGAAGCATTACGCCGACCTGTTTTGGTGTCATCCGGTCACTTTTGCAACTTCCGGCTGCGTGTTGCCAACTGCTAGCGGGTGGAAGAGGTCGGGGTCTGGGTGGGGGGAGGGGAGGGGGTGCACGGGAGGGGGAGGGGGTGCACGGGAGGGGGAGGGGGTGCACGGGAGGGGGAGGGGGTGCAAGTGCGCATCATCCAGGCGACGGACGAGGAATCGCGTCTCTCCCGCCTCTTCTAAGGATGGTGGCGTGGGCGGGCTCTGATGCTCGCCAGGAGAGGAGTCCGGCGGCGGGGGAGCGGGCTGTGTGATGCTCTCTCTCTCTCTCTCTTTCTTTTTCTCTCTCTCTTTCTTTCTTTCTCTCTCTCGTTCTCTCTCTTTCTTTCTTTCTTTCTCTCTCTCGTTCTCTCTCTCTCTCTCTCTCTCTCTCTCTCTCTCTCTCTCTCTCTCTCTCTCTCTCTCTCTCTCTCTCTCTCTCTCTCCCTCCCTCCCTCCCTCTCCCTCTCTCTCCCTCCCTTCCTCCCTCCCTCCCTCCCTCCCTCTCTCTCTCTCTCTCTCTCTCTCTCTCTCTCTCTCTCTCTCTCATTCTCTGTCTCTCGCTCTCTCTCTTTTTCACTCACTCATTCTCTCTGTCTCTGTCTGTCTGTCTGTCTGTCTCTCTCTCTCTCTCTCTCTCTCTCGCTCTCTCTCTCTCTCTTTCTCTCTCTCTCTCTGTTTCTCTCCCTGTCTCTGTCTCTGTCTCTCTTTCTCTCATTCTCTCATTCTCTCTCTCTCTCTATCATTCTCTCTCTCTCTCTCTCTCTCTCTCTCTCTCTCTCTCTCTCTCTCTCTCTCTCTCTCTCTCTCTCTCTTTCTCTCATTCTCTCATTCTCTCTCTTTCTCTGTCTCTCTCTCTCTCTCTCTCTCTCTCTCTCTCTCTCTCTCTCTCTCTCTCTCTCTCTCTCTCTCTCTCTCTCTCTCTTTCTCCATCCCTCTCTCCCTCCCTCCCTCCCTCTCCCTCTCTCCCCCTCTGATAAGAAGGGATATTATATGATTATATATAGATACATAATTACCTTGCTGTCCGCCATTTTACATATCGTATAACAACAAAAATATTCCCCGCTATTAATGGCCGATGACGCTGTTTACTTTCTATTCTGCATCGTCAACTGCTCTGACAAAAATGTCTTCTCCCAAAGATGATCGCATCCGAAAGGAATTAAAGTATAACTCGACTGCATTAATATTTACGAACGAAATATTGGAGTGATGAAAAGCTGATAAGCAAGGATAAGACAGTCACGCACACACACATTCGTCATTCTCCAATACCTTCCTTCTCCCTCCCCTCCTCCGTCGCCTCCTTCCCTCCCTCCCTCCCCTCTCTCTTTCCCTTCCTTTCCTCCCTCTCTCCCCTTCCTTCCTCCCTCCCTTTCTTCCTTTCTTCGTCTCCCAGTTCGCTCCCTCTCCCTCTTTCCCTCCTTTCATCCATCTCTCCCTCCATCAATCCATTTCTCCGTCTCCCGGCTCGCTCCCTCTCCCCCTTTCCCTCCTTTCCTCCATCCCTCAATCCCTCCCCCCCTTTTTTCATCTCCCCCTTTCCCTAATTTCCTCTCTCTCTTCCCCTATCAATCTACCAGCTCTCTCCCTCTCACATTTTCCATCTCTGCCTCCCTCCCCCTTTCTCCCCCCCCCACACACAAACTCATTGCTTGCAGTGTAAATGATGGACTGCCCTCGGGGAATGCCCAGCAGATGGACCGACTACAACGATCAATTTAATTAAGCTGGGTCGCGGGACCTTTGGAGATTTAAACGAGGTCGAGATAACGAGGAAGAGAGAGGTTGAGGGATAGAAGAGGAGATGAGAGAGACAAGATAAGGGAATGCGATAAGTGAAGGAGATGGGGGAATGCGATAAGAGCGACCGTTGGAGATTTAAACGAGGTCGAGATAACGATGAAGGGAAAGGTTGACGAAAAAATTGAAAAGACGAGAGGAAGAAGGTAAAGGAATGCGGTAAGAGACGTAGATGTGAAAAAGCGATAAAGGGAGATTTAAACAAGGTCAAGATAACAAGGAGGAGAAAGGTTATGATAAGAGGCAGATGAGAGAATGCAATTAGACTGGGATCTAAGAAAAAAAGGAGGCAAGAAAGTGCGATACAAGAGGGAGATATGAAAGTGTTGAGAGAATGCGGTAAGAACTTAGCAATGAGATATAATCCTTGGCGAACGCTGAAATGCGGAGATAAAGCTGATCTCTGTGTTTGGTCAAAAATAGATGGCCGACAGGAGGGGCGGGGAGAAGAGGGAGAAGGAGAAGGAGGAGAAGGAGAGGTAGAGGGAGAAAGGAGAAGGAGAGATAGAGCGAGAAAGAGAAGGAGAAAGAGAAGGATAGGTAGAGGGAGAAAGAGGAGAGGTAGAGGGAGAAAGAGAAGGAGAGGTAGAGGGAGAAAGAGAAGGAGAGGTAGAAGGAGAAAGAGGAGAGATAGAGGGAGAAAGAGAAGGAGAGGAAGAGGGAGAAAGAGAAGGAGAGGTAGAGGGAGAAAGAGAAGGAGAGGTAGAGGGAGAAAGAGAAGGAGAGGTAGAGGGAGAAAGAGAAGGAGAGGTAGAGGGAGAAAGAGAAGGAGAGGTAGAGGGAGAAAGAGAAGGAGAGGTAGAGGGAGAAAGAGAAGGAGAGGTAGAGGGAGAAAGAGAAGGAGAGGTAGAGGGAGAAAGAGAAGGAGAGGTAGAGGGAGAAAGAGAAGGAGAGGTAGAGGGAGGAAGAGAGGGAGAGGTAGAGGGAGAAAGAGAAGGAGAGGTAGAGGGAGAAAGAAAGGAGAGGTAGAGGGAGAAAGAGAAGGAGAGGTAGAGGGAGAAAGAGAAGGAGAGGTAGAGGGAGAAAGAGAAGGAGAGGTAGAGGGAGAAAGAGAAGGAGAGGTAGAGGGAGAAAGAGAAGGAACATAGAGGGAGACAGAGAAAGAGAGGTAGAAGGAGACAGAGAAGGAGAGGTAGAGGGAGAAAGAGAAGGAGAGGTAGAGGGAGAAAGAGAAGGAGAGGGAGAAGGAAAAGGAGGAGAGAGAGGAGAGGAAGGAGAGAAGGTGGAGTGGGGAGGGGGCAGTATACAGATGGAAAAAAGGTATTCATTGAAATTTGAATCTCGGGCCGAACAGAACACTGGTTGAGGAGAGTCATTCACCGCCTGTTTACAGCTGGCTAAGGGAGGGTGCTAGAGCGTGCAGGTTGACGCAGGTGCAAGCGAATTGTGTGTGTGTGTGTGTGTGTGTGTGTGTGTGTGTGTGTGTGTGTGTGTGTGTGTGTGTGTGTGTGTGTGTGTGTGTGTGTGTATGTGTGTGTGTGTGTGTGTGTGTGTGTGTGTGTGTGTGTGTGTGTGTGTGTGTGTGTGTGTGTGTGTGTGTGTGTGTGTGTGTGTGTGTGTGTGTGTGTTTAAGCATGTGTATATTTAGCGTTTTGTTGGTTGCGTCAAACGATACGTTGGTCTAAGAGCCCCTTGCAAAGCAGTGTTTGTGTATTGCATTGGTGTCCGATCGAATGTTTTCGTTATTGATTGGGCATTGCGCTGGCTCGAGGATTCGTTGTTTGTTTTTAGTTTCTGATATCGTTGTTGATTCTCCGTTGATTACTTTCGATGTTGATTGGCCTACATATTGCATTTGGTATTTTAAGGATGTTGATTGCCCTCCATTTTGCATTTGGTATTTTAAGGACGTTGATTGCCCTCCATTTGCATTTGTTATTTTAAGGATGGTGATTGCCCTCCATTTGCATTTGTTATTTTAAGGATGGTGATTGCCCTCCATTTGCATTTGGTATTTTAAGGACGTTGATTGCCCTCCATTTGCATTTGATATTTTAAGGACGTTGATTGCCCTCCATTTGCATTTGATATTTTAAGGACGTTGATTGCCCTCCATTTGCATTTGGTATTTTAAGGACGTTGATTGCCCTCCATTTGCATTTGATATTTTAAGGACGTTGATTGCCCTCCATTTGCATTTGATATTTTAAGGACGTTGATTGCCCTCCATTTGCATTTGGTATTTTAAGGACGTTGATTGCCCTCCATTTGCATTTGGTATTTTAAGGACGTTGATTGCCCTCCATTTGCATTTGATATTTTAAGGACGTTGATTGCCCTCCATTTGCATTTGGTATTTTAAGGATGGTGATTGCCCTCCATTTGCATTTGGTATTTTAAGGATGGTGATTGCCCTCCATTTGCATTTGGTATTTTAAGGATGGTGATTGCCCTCCATTTGCATTTGGTATTTTAAGGACGTTGATTGCCCTCCATTTTGCATTTGGTATTTTAAGGACGTTGATTGCCCTCCATTTTGCATTTGGTATTTTAAGGACGTTGATTGCCCTCCATTTGCATTTGGTATTTTAAGGACGTTGATTGCCCTCCATTTGCATTTGATATTTTAAGGACGTTGATTGCCCTCCATTTGCATTTGGTATTTTAAGGATGTTGATTGCCCTCCATTTGCATTTGATATTTTAAGGACGTTGATTGCCCTCCATTTGCATTTGATATTTTAAGGACGTTGATTGCCTTCCTTTTGCATTTGGTATTTTAAGGACGTTGATTGCCCTCCATTTGCATTTGGTATTTTAAGGACGTTGATTGCCCTCCATTTGCATTTGGTATTTTAAGGATGGTGATTGCCCTCCATTTGCATTTGGTATTTTAAGGACGTTGATTGCCCTCCATTTTGCATTTGGTATTTTAAGGATGGTGATTGCCCTCCATTTTGCATTTGGTATTTTAAGGACGTTGATTGCCCTCCATTTGCATTTGGTATTTTAAGGACGTTGATTGCCCTCCATTTTGCATTTGGTATTTTAAGGATGTTGATTGCCCTCCATTTGCATTTGGTATTTTAAGGACGTTGATTGCCCTCCATTTGCATTTGGTATTTTAAGGACGTTGATTGCCCTCCATTTGCATTTGGTATTTTAAGGACGTTGATTGCCCTCCATTTGCATTTGGTATTTTAAGGACGTTGATTGCCCTCCATTTGCATTTGATATTTTAAGGACGTTGATTGCCTTCCTTTTGCATTTGGTATTTTAAGGACGTTGATTGCCCTCCATTTGCATTTGGTATTTTAAGGACGTTGATTGCCCTCCATTTGCATTTGATATTTTAAGGACGTTGATTGCCTTCCTTTTGCATTTTATATTTTAAGGACGTTGATTGCCCTCCATTTGCATTTGGTATTTTAAGGACGTTGATTGCCCTCCATTTGCATTTGGTATTTTAAGGACGTTGATTGCCCTCCATTTGCATTTGGTATTTTAAGGATGGTGATTGCCCTCCATTTGCATTTGGTATTTTAAGGACGTTGATTGCCCTCCATTTTGCATTTGGTATTTTAAGGACGTTGATTGCCCTCCATTTTGCATTTGGTATTTTAAGGACGTTGATTGCCCTCCATTTGCATTTGGTATTTTAAGGACGTTGATTGCCCTCCATTTTGCATTTGGTATTTTAAGGATGGTGATTGCCCTCCATTTTGCATTTGGTATTTTAAGGACGTTGATTGCCTTCCTTTTGCATTTGATATTTTAAGGACGTTGATTGCCCTCCATTTTGCATTTGGTATTTTAAGGACGTTGATTGCCCTCCATTTTGCATTTGGTATTTTAAGGACGTTGATTGCCCTCCATTTGCATTTGGTATTTTAAGGACGTTGATTGCCCTCCATTTTGCATTTGGTATTTTAAGGATGGTGATTGCCCTCCATTTTGCATTTGGTATTTTAAGGACGTTGATTGCCCTCCATTTGCATTTGGTATTTTAAGGATGGTGATTGCCCTCCATTTGCATTTGATATTTTAAGGATGGTGATTGCCCTCCATTTGCATTTGATATTTTAAGGATGGTGATTGCCCTCCATTTGCATTTGGTATTTTAAGGATGGTGATTGCCCTCCATTTGCATTTGGTATTTTAAGGATGTTGATTGCCCTCCATTTGGATTTGATATTTTAAGGACGTTGATTGCCTTCCTTTTGCATTTTATATTTTAAGGACGTTGATTGCCCTCCATTTGCATTTGGTATTTTAAGGACGTTGATTGCCCTCCATTTGCATTTGGTATTTTAAGGACGTTGATTGCCCTCCATTTGCATTTGGTATTTTAAGGATGTTGATTGCCCTCCATTTGCATTTGATATTTTAAGGACGTTGATTGCCTTCCTTTTGCATTTGATATTTTAAGGACGTTGATTGCCCTCCATTTGCATTTGATATTTTAAGGACGTTGATTGCCCTCCATTTGCATTTGATATTTTAAGGACGTTGATTGCCCTCCATTTGCATTTGATATTTTAAGGACGTTGATTGCCTTCCTTTTGCATTTGGTATTTTAAGGACGTTGATTGCCCTCCATTTGCATTTGGTATTTTAAGGACGTTGATTGCCCTCCATTTGCATTTGGTATTTTAAGGATGTTGATTGCCCTCCATTTGGATTTGATATTTTAAGGACGTTGATTGCCTTCCTTTTGCATTTTATATTTTAAGGACGTTGATTGCCCTCCATTTGCATTAGATATTTTAAGGACGTTGATTGCCCTCCATTTGCATTTGGTATTTTAAGGACGTTGATTGCCCTCCATTTGCATTTGGTATTTTAAGGATGTTGATTGCCCTCCATTTGCATTTGGTATTTTAAGGATGGTGATTGCCCTCCATTTGCATTTGATATTTTAAGGATGGTGATTGCCCTCCATTTTGCATTTGGTATTTTAAGGATGTTGATTGCCCTCCATTTGCATTTGGTATTTTAAGGACGTTGATTGCCCTCCATTTGCATTTGGTATTTTAAGGACGTTGATTGCCCTCCATTTGCATTTGGTATTTTAAGGACGTTGATTGCCCTCCATTTTGCATTTGGTATTTTAAGGATGGTGATTGCCCTCCATTTGCATTTGGTATTTTAAGGACGTTGATTGCCCTCCATTTTGCATTTGGTATTTTAAGGATGGTGATTGCCCTCCATTTGCATTTGGTATTTTAAGGATGTTGATTGCCCTCCATTTTGCATTTGGTATTTTAAGGATGGTGATTGCCCTCCATTTGCATTTGGTATTTTAAGGACGTTGATTGCCCTCCATTTTGCATTTGGTATTTTAAGGATGGTGATTGCCCTCCATTTGCATTTGGTATTTTAAGGACGTTGATTGCCCTCCATTTTGCATTTGGTATTTTAAGGATGGTGATTGCCCTCCATTTGCATTTGGTATTTTAAGGATGGTGATTGCCCTCCATTTGCATTTGGTATTTTAAGGACGTTGATTGCCCTCCATTTTGCATTTGGTATTTTAAGGATGGTGATTGCCCTCCATTTGCATTTGATATTTTAAGGATGGTGATTGCCCTCCATTTGCATTTGATATTTTAAGGATGTTGATTGCCCTCCATTTGCATTTGATATTTTAAGGATAGCTAGTGTTATGCATTATTGGCGTTATTCATGCTCATTTGGCTGATGATGTTATTGAATGTTGATTAGGAGCTTTCTTGATCTGTGAGGGAGCGCAGTTGTAATTTGTAAGTTGTTGATTCGATCGCATGTTCATTGTGTATTATTACAGTGTGTATTTTGAGTATAAAGCATATGCTGAATACTATTTTTATTAGCTTTCAAATGGAAAACGATGGCAGTTATGATCAATTACTCATAATGAATTTCATGGAAAATGAACAACAGTATTTGGATAAAATTTAATGTTTCATGAAATACTAGATAGCGAAAATATAATATTTATCGCTGATACATTCATTTTACTTTTTTCAATAAGAAGGCGGAAAATTCAATACGGAATAAAGCATCGTTCAAGGTTCGAAAATTCTCCTCACTTCCTTTGTTTTCATGAAGGTCCCGGAAAAGGAGGGGCAGGGGAGGGGGATAAGGGTAGAGCCAGTGTGCAGGAGGTAGAGGGCAGGGGGCAGGAGGCAGGGGGCAGGGGGGAGGAGGCAGGAGGCAGGGTGCGGGGGGAGGAGGCAGGGGGCAGGGTGCAGGGGGAGGAGGCAGGAGGCAGGGTGCAGGGGGAAGGGCGCTGGGGCCAGGGGGCAGGGGGCGGGGGGCAGGGGGCAGGGGGCAAGCAGGGTCACAGTCGAACGCTTGCCGTAATGAAAGGGTCGGGTTCTCCATGCGCAGGAATTTGAAAGAATATGGAAAGAGGTTTTTGGAGATGAATGGACTATAGTTTGGGCTGTTCTTTATTGCTTGGGAATATTAGGGATTGTGTGGGGATAGGATGGGTTGTTATTTTTTGCTGGTTTTATTTTGAGATTTTGTTATGTTTTTAAGGAATATGGAAAGAAAATTTGGCCTTTGCTTTAACTATTCTTGATTGGAATTATATATATATATTTTTTTTTGTTTGTTTGTTTCAGGGAATTTTCAAGGAATACGGATGATTGTAGTTTTAGTGATTTTTGTACAAGGGAATTTTTAAGGAGTTGTGATAGGAAGGTGAGCGTATGTTAGCTATGTATATTGCTTAGGGATTTTCATGTGGTTTACGGAAAGGAAAAAAGATCCTCAAGAATTTGCATATGGAATACCGAGACAGGGAATTCATTGTAATTTTGATTTTTTATGCAAAGAAAATTGAATTGTGGAAAGCAAGAAATAAAAGTAATTTTCGGTACTTACTCTTTATACAAGTATTTGTTTTATATGCGTGTTTCTTTGTGTGTATCTGTTTAATTATTTTAGCAAAAACTTGTTCTTGAATAACAGTAATACAGCGACACATATTTTCTTAGTAGGTTGATATATAATTTATTTTAACTTTGGCCAACATCTGTAACTGTGTTTTTTTTCTTTCTCTTTTTTTTGCTACATAGAAATTTGATAGACTTTGTAAAGAAGTTTTTTATAAATTGCATTGATGTATAATATTTTTGGGTAGTTCAGTTTATTTTATCGCTGCGAAGGGACTTCAAAGAATATGATCTAATAAAAGTTTGGTTCATCTTATTTGTTATGAGGTTGTCAGAAAATTTCAAAGGATGCAGAATTAGTGTTTTTAAAATCTTATGATTATATTTATTTATGTATGTTTTTATTACTTTTTTACTAGATGCATTTCTACTGGCTAAACATTTGTTTTATCATTATCCGAATTGAATCTCCTTAACTGCTCATTAGATGAAGAACATCAGTTTCTAAGGTAATAGGATAATCATATTCAGATGATTATACATATTTACATCAAATCTGAATTCGTATGAACTTTTTATTCCCGGAGTAATTTTAGGCGATAGACAAAACAGTTACGATCTATTAGCAAGTGAAAGACCGTTTAGGATTGGTCAATTAGTCCATTAAATCTTATTGTTTTTATCGCTATTTCGACGTGTATACTGTTGTAGGAGAGTGGGAAGCATTAATGTGGATTGATTTAATGTTCTGCTTTGTAATTATTAATATTATTGCGATTATTATTATCATTATCGTCATCAACAGCAGAAGTGATATTTTAGCAGCAGCAGTATTAATGATAATAGTAGTAATATTAGTATCGTTATATGAATCATTATAATTATTGCTAGTAATCATCATTAGTTATCAATCTATCATCACCTTACTCTTCCTGTTCATCTTCGTCATTATCTACGTCTTCATCATTATCATCGTCTTCGTAATTATCATCAACCATCACCGTCATCTGTACCAACCTCGTTCGAAGGTTGTACTCCAGCTAGGGTCAGAATGGCGCATCTCTGGCGTGGTGAGTCTAGAGCCATTGTGAGTGACTCACTTTGCGAGACTGTGGCAGTGAATGAGTTTTTGTCCGGTGAGTGAGAGGTGCAGTTGGATAAGCACGGGGATATGTAGGTCACGGGTGATGAGTACACTCGTAAATTACCGTGCAATGAGCTCGGTGCGGGGTGTCCTGTTATCTAAGTGGTATTGTGTGTGAAGACCATTCAGATAAGCACAATGGGGTTATTAGAATAATGGCGTCGATGTCGTCACTGTACCTTCACCCAGATGTCGAATCGCTGATGTCGATGTATATTTGTGTGTAAATTCCACTGGTGTATTTTGTGATGTATATGACACTGGATTGTGATGAATAAAATAAAGTGCAAAGGAAACGTTTCATTTCACTTATTGTTATAACGAAGATTTAATCCCTGGCATATCAACAGGAAAAAATAGTTATGTCTTCCATATCGGTGAATGTAAACCAGACATTACATGAGACAGCAGACTATATACTCAAGGTTTGAAACGTATATTTTACGTGTGTGTGTGTGCATTGCAAGGCTGACCACTATATTTGCAAATCTGTCGGAAGATCTCGCATGCTAATGACGCATCTAACATAGACGGCCTTTATTAACGCATGCAAAGAATAAAATGCACTTTTATTGGAAGCATACTAATGGTTATGGAGAGACTAATTTCTTGATGATTCAAGGGATGTTTGACCAAGGAGAGATAGTAAGTGACCAAGGAGAATGAGTGAGTGAGTGAGTGAGCGACCAAGGAGAGTGAGTGAGTAAGTGACCAAGGAGAGTGAGTGAGTGACCAAGGAGAGTGAGTGAGTGACCAAGGAGAGTGAGTGAGTGAGTGAGTGAGTGACCAAGGAGAGTGAGTGAGTGATTGAGTGACCAAGGAGAGTGAGTGAGTGAGTGAGTGACCAAGGAGAGTGAGAGAGAGAGAGAGAGAGAGAGAGAGAGAGAGAGAGAGAGAGAGAGAGAGAGAGAGAGAGAGAGAGAGAGAGAGAGAGAGAGACAGAGAGAGACAGAGAGAGACAGAGACAGAGGGGGAGAGGGCAGAGAGAGGAGAGAGAAGAGAGGTAAGGACATAGACGGTAAGGGAGGTGGAGAAAAGAAAAGAAAAAAAAGAGAAATAAGGAGAGAAACGAAATATTAAACAATGCGCATTACCAGAGAACCCGCACGCGCGCGCGCTAACACACACACACACACACACACACACACACACACACACACACACACACACACACACACACACACACACACACACACACACACACACACACACACACACACACACACACACACACACCAATCTACCCCGGCTCTGCACGCCTAGCGGTCTCGACGCAGTAGCGGAAGAGTACCTCGGGAACCAGCACTCGAAGGGAAGATGATGTCACCAGCATAGCAGGGGAGCGGTACTAAGTCCAGGCTAGTCTGGAAGGTCAACCGGGCTTGCCAAGGTCAGCAGGAGCCCGGGGGAGAAGGGGGTGGGGTGGGGAGGAGAGTGTGAAAGAATGGAATGTAATATTTACCGTGCGTGGTTTTCGCAATGGGCGGCGAGGGGGCGGCGAGGGGCGGGGAGGAGGAAGCTGTCCAGTTCTCGGTTATTAAGTGGGATGACGTCTTCAGCTCCTAATGAAAACAACGGTGCGCGGAGGGCGTGCGTTTCCTCGTTCAGAAGTCGTGCATTTTTTTAGGGTCGTTTGTGTTTGAGGGTCGTCACGCGATACTGTCTTTTTTCTTTCTTTGTGTGTGTGTAATTGTCCATGATTGCTTGCTTGCCATGATGAGTCTGGAGGTTTTGTTTTCGAAGCGGTGTTAAAGATATAAATGGTATGTAAATGTGTTCATTCTCTAGGTTTTGTACCTAGAGATCCTTATCTCGAATCAGTTATTTTTTGACGTTTGTGTAATAAAGTACTTTAATCCATATGAGAAGAACAAAAAAATAATGACCATAAACAGCATAATTACAACTTGCCAACGAGTAAGGCGACGCGAAAATTACCCTCCTCATCAACCGAGAAAATGGACAGTTATTTCGCTTATTTATCTTTTATGGCTGTTCTAGAACGTGGGAAGTGACGAAAAGAAGGCAAGGGCGGTAATCACGATGCGTGCGGAGAAGAGCCTTTACGTGCTTCTGCGAAATTTAATGGTTATTGTAGACATTGCATTCTCCCGTCTGCGTTGCTGGTCGGGTGGCGTTCGGTTGTTTGCTGGTTATTTCTTCTCTGTCAATCCCGTCGATTTATTTGCTGGTTATTTTTTCTCACTTATCAATCCCGTCGATTTACTTGCTGGTTATTTCTTGTCGCTTATCAATCCCGTCGATTTACTTGCTGGTTATTTCTTGTCGCTTATCAATCCCGTCGATTTACTTGCTGGTTATTTCTTCTCACTTGTCAATCCCGTCGATTTATTTGCTGGTTATTTCTTCTCACTTATCAATCCCGTCGATTTACTTGCTGGTTATTTCTTGTCGCTTATCAATCCCGTCGATTTACTTGCTGGTTATTTCTTCTCACTTGTCAATCCCGTCGATTTATTTGCTGGTTATTTCTTCACTTATTAATCCCGACGATTTATTTGTTGGTTATTTCTTGTCACTTATCAATCCCGTCGGTTTATTTGCCACATATTGACAACCTCTCATATGCTTGTTCACTTAATAGAGAGAGAAAAGGAAGAAAAAACTCTCCGCTTCAGGTCTATATTTAGCCAACACCTCATTAGAACATTCCGTTGTAGTTTCTCCAGTTACGGTTCCTGTCGAAGGATGATGCTAAATGGCCCGTTTGTTAACCGAAGGCTTCCTGCCAGCGCACAAGGGAAGCAGTAATGCGAGCAAATTCCTTTAGTTCTCTGGCATTTTGCTCCTTGGAAGTCGCCAAGGCAGGATTTCCAAAAAAAGGAAAGAAAGAAAGAAGGAAAGAAAGAAAGAAGGAAAGAAAGAAAGAAAGAAAGAAAGAAAGAAAGAAAGAAAGAAAGAAAGAAAGAAAGAAAGAAAGAAAGAAAGAAAGAAAGGAAGGAAAATAAATAAATAAAGAAAGGAAAATAAAGAAAGGAAAAAGAGGCAAAGCAGAAAGAAGAAAAATCAGGGTTGGAGAAGCGAGATGTAAAGAAAACGAATAATAAGGAATGAAATCAGATATGAGGAGGTAGTCATTTCTCTGATGGACATTTGTGTTTGGAGTTTGCCTTGGCGAAACAATTCATTTGATTGATGGGTGAAAATTATAAGCTAAGCGAACAGCATTTTTTTTTTCAAAACACATCTTTTCAAAATTCTCGTATTTTGTTTTATTTATTGTCTAGTCCTTTTATTACATGTATTTATTATTTTTATGGCGAAAAAGACGGAATATACTTTGCCTTTGCGGTCTGTCCTCTGTCTTTGTGTCTGAATGTTTGGTTAGCAGGTTAGAGGGACGGCGAGCTTGGGGGCGGGGGGAGGCCAGCCCGGTTGGTGGGTTAACAAGTGAAAGGGTTAACAAGGTGGTTTTGGTGGGTGGGTGGTTGGGCGGCCCCTTGCGAGACTAGGCGGCTTCGGGTCGCGTTCTCGAGAATTCCCCCATCTCTCAGCATCATTTTTTTCTTGTTTTGTTCTTTCTCTTCCGTTTCCTTTAGCTTGAAGAAACATTTTCATCATGATTGTTATTATTTTGTTTTTTATTATCATTATTGTTATTATGATTATGATGATTATCATCATCATCATTACTTATCTTCTTCCGTATATTTTCTATTTCTCCTCTCTCTATTTTTGCATCAAGCTTTTCTCTCTCTCTCTCTCTCTCTCTCTCTCTCTCTCTCTCTCTCTCTCTCTCTCTCTCTCTCTCTCTCTCTCTCTCTCTCTCTCTCTCTCCTCCTCCTCCTCCCTACTTCCCTCCCTCCCTCTCCCTCTTCCCTTCCCTCTCAATTTCCTTCCCTCCCTCCCTCTCCCTCTTCCATTCCCTCTCACTCTCCTTCCCTCCCTGACTCTCCCCCACTCTCTTGCGGCGTAGGTGTATCATGAATGAAGTGGGAGCGGCGGTGTGTGTACGCACCTGTGTTCTCGTGGACCTTCTGACGTATTTTCTTTTTCTTCCGCGAATGACGCTGAGGTTTTCGTTGCTATCTGCTTCTCATCGTCACAGAGTCACTGTTTCCCCATTCTAGCGCGAAATGGCGTGATGTTACATGTCTTTTCTGCGGGACACTTTAGGCCCGTAATCCCTTTTCACGCTCGGGATGATAGGGTGGAGAGATACTTTGCGATCCTCTCCTTTTTTCTCTCCTTTAACCCCCCTCTTCCTCCTTCTTGTCCTTTTCTCCTTCCCTCCCTTTTTCATGCCACCTCCTCTTCCTCTTCCTCCTCCCCCTCTTCCTTCCCTGTCTCCTTCTTCATCCCTCCGTTTCCCATCGATCCCCTCCTTCTCTACCCCCTCTCCCCTTCACCCCCTCTCCCTCCACATCCAGGGAGAGTAGTCAGGCAGGATTTTAGCGATGACATCAGCGTGGATTAGGCTCTCCTGGTGGCGTGGATTCTGCGATGTTGCCTTGACTGCGGTATGACGGAGCCCTTGCCTTTATCGCGTCCAGAAACGAGGCAACAGGAGCCACGAGGAGCGCTGGGAGCCGTCTCTCTCATGCTCGCAGGAATGCCGGACGAATCACACTCTGATTGCGTTTTATTTTTGTCTTTTTTTCAGTAGGTTGTGGTGTAATGTGTGACGTGAGTTATTACTATGTATGGGCGGTGTTGTTATGGGGAAGTGTGGCGCATTTGAGAGATATTGGATGTCCTTGCAACGCGCAAATTTTAGATTTTTTTTTCTTCTCAGATAAGATAGATGATGTAATGAATGGAATTTCTTTGGAATGTTTCCAAGGCTATGCATAATTAGATATGCAAATATATATGGAAGTGGCTACGTGCTAGAATAAGCATAGTATGTAGAAGTATCGAGAGAGGAAAAGGGGTGTAAAGCCTGCTAAATAAAGGCCGTATTTCTCCTTCTTGTTAACCGTGAGCATCATTGAAGTGTTTTACGAGGTTGGCGGTATGTCGGTGGTACGAGGCCTTGTTTTTAGGACGTGGCAGCGCCGTGTTAGTATTGTCCCGTGCTAATTGTGTGCCTCGTTGCAGGCCTTAAGGTGTTGTGTTATTGGCGTTGTCGAGTGGCGATGGCGGTGCTAAAACCACGGACAGTGTTGTTCGGGATTTGATGCGAGGCTCCGGGGCCGCGATGGAGAATTTAGTGTTATCCTGCGGGTCCCGAGGGCGCGCGTCTCTGGGTCACGCCGTGGCATCTGGTCGCGGGCGGAGGGGGGGGGGAGCCGGCTTGTCTTCCGGGCTGCGAATGACGCCCCCCCCTCCCCGTCCCCTGGCGCACGCCTAACGGGCCGTGTCGTCTCAAGGCCACCTAAGCCTCCCCAGGACCTCCTCCTACGTATCCCCTTCGCTCCCATACCTTATGGTTGTCCCTGAACCTCGCCCCCTTCATGTCACTCGGCCTCCGCCCCCACCCCAACATCCTCCCCCCCATCCCCAACCCCGACCCCACCCCCCCTCCACCCACCCCCACTCCCCCATCCCCAACCCCGACCCCTCCCCACCTCCACCCCAACCACCAACCCCCGCCGCCCGAGCCCCACCCTCCACCGCCGACAACGATCTCCCTTTCTCGGTTTCACCCCTTTTTTCTCTCCTTCTTTTCCCTTTCCTTTCTCCTTCTTTTCCCTTTCCTCTCTCACTCTTCCTGCTCCTTAGGCCTAGCGGCGGGAACGGGTTTTTACGAGCGGAAGACGGACTACAGCAGGTGGATTGTCCCGCGAGGAATCGGTGCTTAAGATTAGATTTCAGGGGCGTTTGGGGGGTATTTTCGGCTCGATCGGCTTGGGGATCCGATGAGAACAGGTTCCCAGAGGAGGAGGAGGGGGAGGAGGAAGAGGAGGGAGGAAGAAGAGGAGGGAGGAAGAAGAGGAGGAGGAGGAGGAGGGGGAAGTGGAGGAGGAAGAGGAGAGGGAGAAAGAGAACGAGAAAGAGAAAGAGAAAAAGAAAGAGAAAGAGAAGAAGAAGAAGAAGGAGGAAGAAGAGGGAAGGAGCAGGAAGGGGTGATGGTGATTGGTGATGGTGAAGGAGGGAGGGAAGGAGGCGGGCAAGGAGTCACGGCATGCGAAGGGCAGGGCAGGGCGGGGCGGGGAGGGGCAGGGAGGGAGGACGTGGCATCTTCGAGGAGTAGGCGAGAAAGGGCGTGGCCATGGGAGGGGGTGGAAGTGGAGGGTGGGTATATCAGCATACAGAGAGAGAGAGAAAGAGAGAGAGAGAGAGAGAGAGAGAGAGAGAGAGAGAGAGAGAGAGAGAGAGAGAGAGAGAGAGAGAGAGAGAGAGAGAGAATAAGATAAGAGAGAAAATAAGAGAGAGAAAGAGAGAGAGGGAGAAGATAGAGAGATAGAGAGATAGATAGATAAATATATATATGGAGTGAGACTGAGAATGAGTGTGAGTGAGAGTGAGAGAATGTGTGTGTGTGAGTGAGAGAGAGAGAGAGAGAGAGAGAGAGAGAGAGAGAGAGAGAGAGAGAGAGAGAGAGAGAGAGAGAGAGAGAGAGAGAGAGAGAGAGAGAGAGAGAGAGAGAAAGAATGAATCTGACATCCCAAGGTCACGGTAAAACCACCGCGCGTTTTAAACCTCCTCGCCAAATCTCACTAATCCAAGAAATTTGCGAAGAGCAAAACAGTTCGCGATGGAAGGTGCCATTAAGAGGCTGACACATGAGCGTGGAAGGAGGGAAGAGGAAGGAAAAGAGGCGTGGAGGAAGGAGGGAAGAAGAGGGAGAAGAGACGGGAGAAGGAGGGAAGAGGAGGGAGGGAGGGAGGGAAGAGGAGGAGAAAAGGCGTGGAGGAAGAAGGGAAGAAGAGGGAGAAGGAGGGAAGAGGAGGGCTGGAGGGAGGTAAGGAGGAAGAAGAGGCGTGAGGTAAGGAGGGAAGAAGAGGGAGAAGAGACGGGAGAAGGAGGGTAGAGAAGGGAGGGAGGGAGGGAGTGAAGGAAGGAGGGAGAAGAGGCGTGGGGGAAGGAGGGAAGAGGAGGGAGAGAGGGAAGAGGAGGGAGAGAGGGAAGAGGAGGGAGAAGAGGCGTGGGGGAAGAAGCGAAGAAAGGGAGAGAAGAGGAGGGAAAAAATGCGTGGGGGAAGGAGGATAGAGGAGGGAGAAAATGCGTCAGGGAAGGAGGGAAGAGAAGGGAGAGAAGAGGAGGGAGAAGATGCGTGGGGAAAAGAGGGAAGAGAAGGGAGAGAGGGAAGAGGATGGAGAAGATGCGTGGGGGAAGGAGGGAAGAGAAGGGAGAGAGGGAAGAGGAGGGAGAAGAGGCGTGGGGAAGAAAGGAAGAGGAGGGAGAAGAGGCGTGGGGGAAGGAGGGAAGAAGGAGGGGTGGAAGGAGGCGCGACTAACGAGCAGCCAAACGTCGGGGCTTTGGTCGTCGTGTGGCAGCGAAGCCTCCTCGCGTCGCCATAAATCGGGAAAGGGGCGAAAGCAACGAAGGCAGAGACATCTAGGGGCGCGCTGAAGACTTTTTCTCTCTCGTTTCATTTGTTACTCTTTTAATTAATTTTGTTTATTTATTTCTTTGTTTATCTATTTATTTGTCAATTATGTTTTACAGACATGAAAAAAGAGGTAGGAAATAGAAAATAACAAAAAAGAAATACAGTGATAAAACCGTCCATGTAAACCCATTGCAAAATTTTAGGGTGAAAAAGCGCTCGCATAATTTTGGCCTCACTCCGTATATGATAAATATACACCTTTTTACCGCGGAGTGTGACGAAGCTCTCATAATACAGTATGAGCTGTGCGTGTTTGTCAGGAGTAAAGATAGAGTAACGCGATAAGAAAGTCTAAAGTATGTGCTACAGGCGGCTACATCGGAGAGTCTCATAACTCGGTTTGAATTTAAGATGCAACTTAAACGGCTAGATCTACATGATGTATTTTATGCTGCGCGTCTGCAAAAAAAAAGTTGCAATATTAAGCGTAAAATAAGAACTTCGTGTTGTAAGTACATAATTCATCAGATTACCTATCATAGTCCTTGATTGATTTTTTTTTCATTTTTATTTATGTATATATGATTTCACTTTTTTTAAAATCTTTTTTTGTTAAAGGGCAATGATTCGATGGTCAATAATCTGGTTATGTAATGTTATATAATAATTTAACTTTTATCTTGAATATTTAAGGCATGATACATGTTTATCGTTATTGTTGATCCTGTTTGTGTGTGTGTGTGTGTGTTTATCTATGTCCGTGTGTGCGTTTGCGACCTTGTGTGTGCGTGGACGTGTGAAGGTGAACAAGTTTTTCTTTTAAGGAGTCAATATTTTTGTTTCATAAATGATGTATATGCTTTTCATGAATGGTATGCCAATTTTCTTTTTCTATTTTCCAAATTGTTTTACAAAAATAGCTGAGGAAGAGGCGGGCATAGGCACACAGGGAAGGACGGACAGACATACAAACATACATACAAACAAACATACGTACATACATACATACATACATACATACATACATACATACATACATACACACATTTATACATACATGTATGTATGTATACGTACATACATACATATATACATACATGCATACATACATACATATATACATACATACATATGCACATTCACACATACAGATAGACAGACAGACATTCAGACAGAAAAACAGACAGACACACAGACAAAGGTTGATAGATGGGCAGACAGAGAGAGAGAGACAGACAGAAACATAAAACGAGACAGAGAATTAAGTAGATAGATTGTCCGACAGACAGATAGGCAGAGGCAAACAGACAGACAAAGCGAAGGGACACAAATGAAAGAAAAAAGACAAAATCCAATTTGCACAATTGTCCAGTGAGAAAAAACACTAATAAGCTCAAATTCGTGAGTCGTTTAAAAGGCTCGATAAGGGCGCGTGTACAAGGCCAAGGGGCGTAACGAGACGACGAGGAGGGGGAGGAGAGAGGGGGAGAGGGGAAGGGGAAGGGGGGAAGGGGGGAAGAGAGAAGGGGAGAGGGATGAGGGGGAGAGGGGAAGGGGAGGAGGGATGAGGGGGAGAAGGGAAGGGGGAGAGGAGAGAGGGGGAAGGGGGAGAGGGGGAAGGGGAAGAGGAGAGAGGAGAGAGGGGGAAGGGGGAGAGGAGAGACGGGGGGAAGGGGGAGAGGAGAGAGGGGGAGAAGGGAGAAGGGAAGGGGGAGAGGGGAAAGGGGGTTCTGGATAGTGACAGGGATGATGACTAGTCTTCCCAATGTTGCTCCACTCATCATTATCATTATTCATGTTTTTTTTTCACAAGCAGAGGGAAGGGAGAGGTGAAAGAAGGGAGGGAAGAGGCAAAGGGGGGGAGGACGAAGAGGGAGAGCAAAGAGAGAAAGAAGAGAAGAGGGAGAAGAGGAGAAGAAGGAAAAAAGGGAAACTGAAGAAAGAAAGGGAAAAGGGAAAGGAGGGAGAAAGAAGAAAATAGAGAAGAAGAAAGGGAACGGAGGGAGAAGGACGTGAAAGATAAGAATCATGAGCGGCGGTCTTCTGCGAAATGCTGTGTTAAAGGGATGCTTGTCTTGGCCTTCAAGAGTAAGGCAAGAACAAGAGGTTATCATCAGTAATAATAGAACTCGAGAGAAATGATTTACGCGTAGGCCTAGAGGGGATGAGGAAGGGAGTGGGGAGGGGGGGGGGGCTAAAAAAGGGCGGGGGCTCGGTGGAGGGGGAGGCGGAAGCGGTCTTTGAAGAAGAAGGGGAGAGGTATGGATGGAAGGGCCCGGAAATGTGTACGTGAGCTCCTTCAGATTAACTAAGCTGTGGAAAATAGGTTGATTTTATTATTCATTTTTTCATTTTCTATATATTTTTTTATTTTTGAATGTTTAAGGTCGATTTATTAGTATTTCTGGTTATTGTGACGTAGAAGCGAGGGATTATGGCGTAGGAGAAGGGGAGCGGGGAGGGGGAAGGAGGGAGTGGTTTATTAAGAAGGAGAAGAATAGGGAAGGATCGACGCTGGGGATTGGTGGAAATGTGTATGTGGATGTCTTTAGGTGAACAGAGCTGTGTAAAGAGGCATTTTTTTACTTTTTTATTAATTATTAATTATTTATTTATATTTATTTATATTTATTTATATTTATTTATATATTTTTTATTATTTATTATTTTTAAAGTAATATTTGAAATTTTTGATCGTTCATATTTGTTGATACGATACTGTAGTGTAGAAGTGTGGGAATATAACGCTGGGAAAAGTAATAAACTTACGTAATGAGTGTCGAGGAGCGAGTGATTTCAATCCGGATAGGGTTAGGCTTTTAGTAAAAAAACAATCTTAATCAGGTAAATAATTTAGGATGGTGCCTTCTTGGTGGTTCATTATTTTCTTCTACTGAGAGGTTGAACAGTTAATTCCGTCACTCGATACCACACAGACTGTAGCAATCGTAGATTTTGATATAAACTGAATTGCTTGAAAATGTAATTGGAAATCGACACACTCAGAAAAGAGAGGGAGAGGGAGAGAGAAAGAGAAAGTGAGACAGAGAGACAGAGAGACAGAAAAAAAGAGAAAGAGGGAGAAAGAGAGAGAGAAAGAAAAAAAGAGAGAGGAAAAAACGAAAAAACGAAAAAAACGAAGAAAACGAAGAAAGAAAATGAGAGAGAGAGAGAGAGAGAGTGAAAGAAAGATAAATAGGCCTACATGATCTAAGGTTACTTGATTCGATAATTAATTCCCGCCGTTACTTTCACTGTTGAAATCACAGCGTGTCCCGAAGCGTCCTTTCGTGTTCGCTCTCGACGAGGGTTCCGGGGAGGCCTATGTATGGTGTCTTGTACCGTTTATGGGGAGTCTGAGATTGTAGGCTGCCGCTGGTGCTTTGTTGTTGTTGTTGTTGCTGTTGATTATTTATTGTTTGATTGTTTTAGGGGATCTCTGTTTTATTTTATTATTATTATTATTATTGTTATTGTTATTGTTATTATTATTGATATTATTATTATTATTATTATTGTTATTATTATTATTATTATTATTATTATTATTATTATTATAATTAGTGTTATTATTATTATTTTCTTTTGGTGTCCATTTTTCTCCTGCTGCTGATCCTCCTCCTCCTCTTCTTCCTCCAGCTCCTCATCCTACTCTTTCTCCTTCTCTTCGTCTGCCTCCCCCTTCTCTCTTCCTCCTTTTCCTTTTCCTCCTCTCTCTCTCTCTCTCTCTCTCTCTCTCTCTCTCTCTCTCTCTCTCACTCTCTCTCTCCCTCTCTCTCTCTCTCTCTCTCTCTCTCTCTCCTCCTCTCTCTCTCTCTCTCTCCTTCTCTCTCCTTCTCTCCTTCTCTCCTTCTCTCCTTCTCTCTCCCTCTCCCTCTCCCTCTCTCTTCTCTCTCTTCTCTCTCTTTCTCTTCTTTCTCTCTCTCTTTATCTCTCTCTCTCTCGCCTCCTCTTCTCCCTTCCCCCTCCCTCTCGAGTTCCAAGGACAAACCGGATTCCATCTATCTTGCTCGTTGCCTCCCTCCCTCCCTCCCTCCGTCCCTCTCTCCTTTTTCCTACTCTCCCTCCTTTCTCTTCATTTTCTTTCTTTCCTTATCTCATTCCTCCCCATCCTTCCTCCCTTTATTGCACACACCTTCTCTCTCTTTCACTACCCTTATCGCCCTTTGCTTTTTCCACCTCCCTCCCTTCCTTTCCTTGTTCCTGCCCCCCTCCCTTCGTCATTACTACCTCTATCCCTTCCTTCATTCCATCCTATCTCCCTTCCTTCCTTCTATCCCCTTTCTCCCATCCTCCCTCCCCCTTCTCCCATCCTCCCTGCATCCCTTGGGGTGGCGAGTGTCAGCGATGAGGCCCTGACACTGGTTCTGTTCATGAGGCCGGCGCAGAAGTCCCTTGGGTCGCCTCCCTCCTTTGCCGCTGAAAAGGGAGGTCTACTGGAGGGGTGGAAAGGGGGTTAAGGGAGGGGGTAGGAGGGAGGTCTATTGGAGGGGTGGAAAGGGGGTTGAGGGAGGGGGTAGGAGGGAGGTCTATTGGAAGGGTCGAAAGGGGGTTGAGGGAGAGGGGTTAGGGGAGTAGGTCTGTTGGAGGGGTAGAAAGAGGGTTGAGGGAGGGGGTATTAGGGGGGAGGTCTATTGGAGGGGTGGAAAGGAGGTTGAGGGAGGGGGTATTAGGGGGGAGGTCTATTGGAAGGGTGGAAAGGAGGTTGAGGGAGGGGGTAGGGGGAGGCCTATTGGAGGGGTGGAAAGGGGGTTGAGGGAGGAGGGCCTTTTTTAGGGGGGGGCTAGGTTGTTCCTTGTGTGTTTGTGAGAGGCCAAGAGGTGACTGTAGTGTCCCTCTTCGTGTGTTTGTGAGGTGGATCCTACTGTGATATTGATAGTCATGATGGTGCTATTAATATTAACAGTAATAATAGCAATGATTATAATAACGAATACTGCTATATGTGTTGTTATTAATATTACTATTGCCATTTCTATTATTGTTACATCATCATCATTATTATCATTATTATTACAATTGTTATTATCATTATAACTACTGCTACTGCTGCTACTGTTGCTGCTGCAACAACAACAACAACAACAACAACAACAACAACAACAACAACAGCAACAGCAACAACTACTACTACTACTACTACTACTACTACTACTACTACTACTACTTCTGCTACTACTACTAATACTACAACTACTGCTGCTGCTGCTACTACTAGTACGACTACTACTACGACTACTATTACTATTTCTACTACTAATTCTACTGCTACTACTTTTACTACTACTACTAGTTGATCCCGACTCTACTGTCATCACCATCACAAGTTTATGTTTTGTTTATAAAGGCAGCCTTATCATTATGAGATATCTTGGAATAGTTATATCACAGCGGAACGTTCAGGAATGGCGCCAGTTTTCGTCTTAAAGTTATTTACTCATTTTACTTAAACGTCTCGTGATTCATAAGGTTAGAACGTTTCAGAAAATTATTTGAGACAAAATCCAATACGCCATCAAGACCATATTCCTTTTTTTCTTTTTTTTCAAAATATATCTTTCACGTACAGTCGTGTTCTTTTTTCCCCAGATATATCGTGTGCAACCGTTTCAAAGATATCAGGGATGAGTGTATTTTATCGCCACCATTTTCTGCTAGTAGTTGGGGGGAAAAGGGTGAGTCTACTAGCCATTGCGTAGGATCTGAGAGGAATGTTGGATAACCCTGGGCGAATTTTATGCAAATCCCGACTACCGTATTCAGGGGGAGGATTTATCTTTCTTCATTCTATCTGTTTGTTTTTTTTTGCTCTTTTTATCGTTTCTTGACATTCTTGTTCTCTTTCTTCGTCATCTTCTCTGTCTTTATTTAATTTTATCCTTCTTCTTCATCATTATCTTCATGTTATTGTTATTACTGTTATTATTATTATTGTTTTCATCATCTTCATCATCATCTCCATCACCATCACCATCACCATCACCATCATCATCACCCCCACCACCACCATCATTATAATCATCACCACCACCACCACCATCATCATCATCATCATCATCACCATCACCATCATCATAGTTATCACCACCACCACCACCACCATTATCACCATCATCACCACCACCACCACCATCATCATCATCACCACCACCACCACCACCACCATCATCATCATTATCACCACCACCATCATCATCATCACCACCACCACCACCACCACCATCATCATCACCACTACCATCACCACCACCATCATCATCACCATCACCTTCATCATAGTTATCACCACCACCACCACCATCATCATCATTATCACCACCACCATCATCATCATCACCACCACCACCACCACCACCACCATCATCATCACCACCACCACCACCATCATCATCATCATCATCATCACCATCACCATCATCATCATCACCACCATCATCATCATCATCACCACCATCATCATCACCATCATCATCATCATCATCATCATCATCATCATCATCACCATCATCATGATTATGATTATGATTAATGTTGCAAAGGGATAAGGAATCCCACCGCACGTGAACTGTAATGAAGCGAAAAATGAAATGAAAACCGAACAAAGCACTATAGTGTCTTCGAAATCAAATAGACAATAAAACGAAACAAATATAAATATAAATGAAATCAGAAACTAAAACTATCGATCAACTTCTTTATCTCGTGTAAAAGGGACTTGATTTTTTTCAGGTGATTACTTATCAACTTTTGATTGCCATAAGGTATGTTCTGAAGGCGATGAATCCTTTTGTTACCTGCTTTATATATAAATGATAAATGTTATCAGAAAGCATCGGTCGTCTTTTGAAAACTGGTTCATGTGCAGTAAATTATGTTTATATAAGATGGTAATTTGAATAAGCGTTGGTCGGAGTGATAGAATGTAATTTATGTGGTGTCAATTTTCTTTATTTTTTTATCTGGTGTTTTGTGGATCGTAACGCAATATGAGACAGAGAAGGAGAGAAGGTAGGGAGGGGGGTAGGGATAGACGGGCATACAGGGTGGTTGGCAGACGGATAGACAGCAGGTAGACAGGCAGGAACGCGGGTGGACAGACAGGCTAACAGGCAGGAAGCCGGACGGACAGACAGGCTGGGAAGCGGACGGACAGACAGGCAGGGAAGCGGACGGACAGACAGACAGACAGATGAGCAGGCAGAAAGACAGACTGGCAGGCTAGCTGGCAGGCAGACAAACAAGCAACCAAGTAGGCAGGCAGGCAGGCACAAACTTGCAGACATATAGGCAGGCAGACAAGCAAATAGACAGACAAAAAGGCAGGTAGGCAGCAAAGGAAGCAAACAGACAAGACAGGCAAACAATCAAGCAGACAGACAGGCAGACAAGCAAGCTGGCAGACAGGCAAACAAGCAAGTAGACAAACAGATCGGCAAGCAAGAAAGCAAGCAGATAGGTAGACAATCAAGCAGACAGACAGGGGAACAATCAAGTAGACAGACAGGGATGCAGGCAGACAGGCAGGCAAACAGTCATGCAGACAGGGAGGCAGACAAACAAGCAAGCAAAAAATCAGACAAACATACTGGAAAGCAAGAAAGCAAGCAGACAGTCAAGCAGACAGACAGGCAGACAATAGAGTAGACAGACAGACAAACAAGCAAGCAGACAGACAGGCAAGCAAGGAAACAAGCAAGCAGACAGGCAGGCAAGCTAGAAAGCAAGCAAGCAGACAGACAGGCAAGCAAGGAAACAAGCAAGCAGACAGACAGGCAAGCTAGAAAGCAAGCAAGCAGACAGACAGGCAAGCAAGGAAGCAAGCAAGCAGACAAACAGGCAAGCAAGAAAGCAAGCAAGCAGACAGACAGGCAAGCAAGAAAGCAAGCAAGCAGACAGACAGGCAAGCAAGGAAACAAGCAAGCAGACAGGCAGGCAAGCTAGAAAACAAGCAAGCAGACAGACAGGCAAGCAAGGAAGCAAGCAAGCAGACAGACAGGCAAGCAAGAAAGCAATCAAGCAGACAGACAGGCAAGCAAGGAAGCAATCAAACAGACAAACAGGCAAGCAAGAAAGCAAGCAAGCAGACAGACAGGCAGGTAGGCCGAGCGCTGTAGGCTTGAACTACTTATGTTTAATAATGTAACTGAAACATCATCAGGAAGGTCTTCAGAAATCTTCGCTTTCACATTCCAGCTCCAGAGTATCACTGATTCTAGATTAGATATTCATATTGTGTTTTGTTTATGATAATGTAAATGGAAAGGTGAATGTGTATTGCTGTTATGAGGTGGGAGACAGCGGGATAATGAATAGCGTCCATATTAGCTGCCAGCATTATTAAAAGATAAATATGATAAAAAATAAATTAAGAATTGTCTGGGGTACTAGAAATAATTTAGATTTTTTTTCAATCGTTACTGCACGAAATAGGTAAATAGGAAGTAAGAGAAAACAGAAGAAAAATAGTTTTCTCCGGATTTTACGTAAGCGGGTATTTGAAGACGCGTTTGACGTAGTGGGCGGAGGGACGCGAGGATAGGGGTTGGGACGCCCATGTGGGGGCTGTTACGTAAATGCCGTGGGTGAGGATTTGCTTGGACGGGTTGGGATGTGTCTCGGCTGAGTTGGGAGGGTTTCGGGCGGGGTGGGTCGTCTTTGGGGGTTGTGGCGTATGTGCTGTGGGTTTCAGTCTTTTTTTGTGTGAATCTTATGTGGTTTCAGTTTTTTTGGGGCGAATCTTATGTGGTTTCAGTTTTTTGTGTGAATCGTATGTGGTTTCAGTCTTTTTTGGGTGAATCTTATGGGGTTTTTGGTCGTTTTTTGGGTGAATCTTATGGGGGTTTTGGTCGTTTTTTGGGTGAATCTTATGGGGGTTTTGGTCGTTTTTTGGGTGAATCTTATGGGGGTTTCGGTCTTTTTTTGGGTGAATCTTGTGTTTCAGTCTTTTTTGGGGGGGTGAATCTTGTGTGGGTTTCAGTCTTTTTTGGGTGAATCTTATGGGGGTTTTGGTCGTTTTTTGGGTGAATCTTATGGGGGTTTTGGTCGTTTTTTGGGTGAATCTTATGGGGGTTTTGGTCGTTTTTTGGGATTTGAATCTTATGGGGTTTTTGGTCGTTTTTTGGGTGAATCTTATGGGGGTTTTGGTCGTTTTTTGCATGTAAGCTGAATCTTATGGGGGTTTTGGTCGTTTTTTGGGTGAATCTTATGGGGTTTTTGGTCGTTTTTTTTTGGGGGTGAATCTTATGGGGGTTTAATTGGTCGTTTTTTGGGTGAATCTTATGGGGGTTTTGGTCGTTTTTTGGGTGAATCTTATGGGGGTTTTGGTCGTTTTTTGGGTGAATCTTGTGTTTCAGTCTTTTTTTGGGGGGGGTGAATCTTATGTGTGTTTCAGTCTTTTTTGGGTGAATCTTATGGGGGTTTTGGTCGTTTTTTGGGTGAATCTTATGCGGGTTTTGGTCGTTTTTTGGGTGAATCTTATGGGGGTTTTGCTCGTTTTTTGGGTGAATCTTATGGGGTTTTTGGTCGTTTTTTGTGTGAATCTTATGGGGGTTTTGGTCGTTTTTTGTGTGAATCTTATGGGGGTTTTGGTCGTTTTTTGGGTGAATCGTATGGGGGGGTTCGGTCTTTTTTGGGGTGAATCTTGTGTGGGTTTGTCTTTTTTTTTGGGTGAATCTTGTGTGGGTTTCAGTCTTTTTTGGGTGAATCTTATGTGGGTTTTGGTCGTTTTTTGGGTGAATCTTATGGGGGTTTTGGTCGTTTTTTGGTGGTGAATCGTATGGGGGTTTTGGTCTTTTTTTGGGTGAATCTTGTGTTAGTTTCAGTCTTTTTTGGGGGGGTGAATCTTATGTGGGTTTCAGTCTTTTTTGGGTGAACTCTTATGGGGGTTTTGGTCGTTTTTTGGGTGAATCTTATGCAGCTCTGGGGTTTTGGTCGTTTTTTGGGTGCAATCGTATGGGGGTTTTGGTCGTTTTTTGGGTGAAAGATCTTGTGTTAGTTTCAAAGTCTTTTTTTGGGGGGTGAATCTTATGTGGGTGTCAGTCTTTTTTGGGTGAATCTTATCTCCATATGGGGGTTTTGGTCGTTTTTTGGGTGAATCTTATGGGGGTTTTGGTCGTTTTTTGGGTGAATCTTATGGGTGTTAGTTTCAGTCTTTTTTGGGGGGTGAATCCTTATGTGGGTTTCAGTCTTTTTTTTGGGGGGTGAATCTTATGTGGTTTCAGTTTTTTTGGGCGAAGCTTATGTAGGTTCCAGTTTTTTTGGGCGAATCTTATGTGGTTTCAGTTTTTTGGGATGAATCTTTTGTGGTTTCCAGTTTTTTGGGGCGAATCTTCTGTGGTTTCAGTTTTTTGTGTGAATCTGATGTGGGTTTCAGTCTTTTTTGGGTGAATCTTATGGGGGGGTTCGGTCTTTTTTTGGGTGAATCTTGTGCTAGTTTCAGTCTTTTTTGGGGGGGTGAATCTTATGTGGGTTTCAGTCTTTTTTGGGTGAATCTTATGTAGGTCTTAGTCTTTTTTTAGGGGAATTTTATATGGGTCTCAGTCTCTTTTGGGTGAATCTTATGTGGGTTTCGGTCTCCTTTAGATGGGTTTGGGTGCGTGGCGGTGACTTGGGTTAGCTTGAAGAAGGCAAGCCAGGAACTTGGACTGTAAGGATTCCGCCTCTCGCAGATTACTTCGTGGATAAGTCGTGTGTATTTATATGCTTTGTGGATGGTGCAGGCTGTCGTTTAACTGCGCTTTCTTTTCCCGAGTCTTGGAATATTAACTTTGAAATCCAAATGACTGGGTACAAACAAACGTAAACTCGCCATTAACAAGCTTATAAAAACAAATGCTTTATGCGAGGGAAAAGAATGATGGCTTTTGGGCGCGGCGTCGTATCGAGGAGGGGAGGGGGCGTGAACCCTGTGACCCCGCGCGCTCCGGCTCGCTCCGCTCTGCCCCTTTTGGTCTCTGGCTCTGGCTGTCTCTCTGGGTTTCTCTGTCTGTCTCTCGGTGGCTGTCTGTCTCTTGGTGGCTCTGTCTGTTTATTCGTCTCTTTTGCTGGCATCCTTTTTTTTCGCTGATGTTTTCTCGCATACTTTTCGTCTAGTGTTATTTCTCTCTCTCTCTCTCACCCACACCCCCACGCGCACACACGCACGCACGCGCGCGCACGCACGCACGCACGCACGCACGCACGGGCGCACGCACGCACGCACGGGCGCACGCACGCACGGGCGCACGCACGCACGCACGCAAACACACACACACACACACACACACACACACACACACACACACACACACACACACACATACATACAAACACACACACACACACACAAACACATACACACAAATACAAACTCAAAAACAAACACATACACACACAAACCACATACACGCGCACATGCAAATAAGCGAACAGGTCTCTCTCTCT
>NC_091552.1:37969768-37972268 GCF_042767895.1 Penaeus vannamei
TATGTGTGTAAACGTGTGTGTTGAGGAGGGGCGGGCGCGCCGGAGTGTCTCACGGGGGGAAGTGGCGGGGAAATCTGCCCGGCCGAGGTCTCGTCTCTCTTCTTGGTGTTACTCCTTCGTTTCCCTTCATTTTTCTTTATTTCTCTCCTTTTATCTAATTTTCATTCGTATTTTGTATAATATATTTCAATGATATGTTCACGGTGCTGATATTTGTCTTTCACTATCATACAAGGAACAAAGTATACCATCGTCATCGTCACTATCACCACCATCTCATCACCACCACCATTCCATCACCATCACCGACTTACCAAAACCAACACTACCATTTTTTCTGTCTTTTTGTGTGTTTGTAGTTGGCGTCACAGGTCTTTATATTTATTATCACCATTATTTTACCGATAGCAACAGTGAGTATAGATTAGGTTTGCTGTTGCATCCCAGGGTAACTTATTGTAATGGTGATCTTTAGTCTTTGTTGATTCCGATAATATTAATTATACAGATATTGCGAGACGGAACATTTTTTAAATATTGTTGATATTTGATACTAAAATGACAATTGTATAAATGTGACATCATGAAGCCGTTCACCTTCCACATGAGTAATGATTATGATAATGATCATTATGGTTTAAAGCCTGATAACAAAAACTAACATAAGACAGGTTTGGGATATATTTTCATCACCACCATCTCTGACCAAATGTCCAATTAATCGAGAAGCAGTGACAAGACGTATATATATCGATGATTTTGCAACATCTCCAGGATAAACATACTCGAATATGTGTATCCACTGCAACGGCGATGGCCTAAGAACCTCCGATATTGAAGAGGAAAGTGTATATTTTGAGAGATGATGCGCGCGTGACTCTGCATATTGTGAGAGAGTGAGTGAGGGTTTTTGAGAACGGGGGAAGGAGAGAGAGAGAGAGAGAGAGAGAGAGAGAGAGAGAGAGAGAGAGAGAGAGAGAGAGAGAGAGAGAGAGAGAGAGAGAGAGAGAGAGAGAGAGAGAATATATATATATATGTATATATATATATATGTGTGTGTGTGTGTGTGTGTGTGTGTGTGTGTGTGTGTGTGTGTGTGTGTGTGTGTGTGTGCGCGCGCGCGCGTGTACGTTTATTCGTGTGCGAGTGAGCGTTTGTCATTATTTGAATCCATGCTTGTGCTTGTCTTCGTGCGTGTGTTTCTTACGTAATGAAAATGATAAGCTGTGCACGCGGTAGCAAGACTCAAACCACTTAGCACGTGTCTTTTCACCTTTTACCTTCTGCTAAGTTTGAGTTCTGGCGAAATTTTACTTCAGGCGGAAGAGTGTTAGTAAGTCAGAGATGTCCCAAAGATGTCTAAGGCCTTTGATATGGAGATTCGGACTCTTTTCGGAGTGAGGTTAATGAATCAGTTGGATTAAAGTGTACATGAGGGAAAAAAAACAGTAATTGAAGTGTGCTTGAGATTTTTTTTTCATTTGTTTTTTCGTTAAATTTCCTTAAATTTCCTTTTCCTGTTTATCACCTGCCGTTGGGGCGTGTGTGTGTCCTCGGGCTCTCGCACGGATTATCATCATGCAGCAGATTGGGCATTGCAAGCAGGTGAGTGTGTTTCCAAGCGGGAGTCACGTATTCAGGCTCCCAGGGACGAAATGGTGGGGACCTGCTGTGATGTGGGATCTATGGTGGCTTTCCTTCGTTGTAGGAGGGTGTAATGCGTTGGGGTAATGATGGTTATGATGATAATGATGATGATGATAATGATGGTAATAATGATAATGATAATGGTGGTGGTGGAGGTATTAATAATGATTATGGTATTGATAAGGATAATATTAACGGTAATCTTGATAGTAATGACGATGATAATAAATAATGATGATAATAATAGTAATGATAATGATAATAGTAATGTTAATAATAATAATAATAATGATAGTGATGATGATTATGATAATGATAATTAAAAATGGTAACAATTATGATGATAAGAATAATGGTTATGATAATGATGATAGTAATAATGATGATAATAATAGTAATAATGATAGTGATGATGATGCTTATGATGATGTTTATGGTGCTTATGATAAGATTTAAAAATGATAATGATAATTTATAATGATGATACTTAGGAGGAGGAGGAGGAATATGACGACAACAACAACTATAATAATAGTATCTTTTATTATTATTATTGTTTTTATTGTCATTAATAATCATAATCGTTCTATTTCTCTTACCATGATCGTTATGCCTTTCCTTCCGTGCCCTTCCCTGCGACAGCTAACAGTCCTAGATGCGACGGCAGCCGGGCCCTACGAGACATCAAGATGACAAGCCCTTTCTGTGTACGAGCCGCGGGAAGGGGTGGGCGTGCGGGGTGGGCGTGCGTCACAAGGTGTAACTGGCACCGGGAGGGAAGGACGCTCGCCCTGTTTTAGTCTAGGATTACCAGGCGCCCCTCCGTTTCATCCCCCTTTCCTCTTTTTCTGTC
>NC_091552.1:37977268-37984768 GCF_042767895.1 Penaeus vannamei
CTCGCACACTCACACGCACACGCGCACACGCACCCACTAACTCACTCACTCACTCACTCACACACACGCACGCATGCACACGCACACGCACACGCACACGCACACGCACACGCACACACACAAACACATAAACACACAAACACGCACATGCACACGCACACACACATTTCCTACCAGCCATCCATCAGAGGCGCCCCGGCCTGCATTCCGCCCGGGCGACAGGCGACAAATCCCCATTTCTCCTGAGCTTTCAACAGGTAGTGTGTGTGTGTGTTTGCGTAACTCCCCCACGTGAATGAACAGCCACCGTTTGTCTTTTATGAATGGTTGGGAGTTGTAGAGCACCTCCCCTCCCCCCCCCTCTCCTCCCTCCCCTCCCCCGCCCCGTGAATGTTGGGATGTTTTCGGAGCAAATCTTTGAATGGCGGGAATGTTTGTAGAGCACCTGCGTCGGTTGTTGCGGGCTGTTTGGGGAGCGGCCCTGAATGACGAGCGGTTCGTGGCGTCTGTTTTCCGAGGGCCTTACCTGTTGCTTGGGCTGGGGACCCGTTGGGGCGGTGCTTTAATGGCTGGTTAGGGGTGTCATTGTTGATTTCCTGTTTTTTTTCGTTCTTGTTATTATGATTAATATCATTATCAACCATCGTCGTCATCATCGTGATCATTGTAATGATCATCTTGAACGTTATCATGATCACCACCACCGCCACCACCACTACAATTTGAAATTTGATTGTTGATGCTATAATTGTTATCATCATCATCATCATCCCCATAATTGTTATTATGATTATAATTTTGATTATGGTAATGGTAACTGTGAAAATAATGATTTGAAATGAATTATTTATCGTGCTTCATCTGTATAGAATTCGCTTGCTATATTGTCCCAGTAATTACATGATATTTTATAAAGCACTGGTTACCTTACAGTACTCACTTTGTCTTTTCTATAGATGTCAATACAAAATATTTTAGTCCATGAAATGAAGTCCTCCTCTGTCGTCTCAAAAAAGAAAAAAAAAGAAAAAAAAAAAGAAAAAGAAAAAGAAAAAAGAATAAAGAAGAAGAAGAAAAAAGCGAATAATGATGTTTTGGTTCGAAGGGAATTCCGTGTTTTGAGAAATATAAAATTTGTGTGTTAAGGACGAAAGCGTTGGAGAAAGCAGAAACAGTTTGATATTTCTATATTTTTTTTTGAAACAGTTCCGAGAAAATGTATAACACGACCAGAACATTATTAGATATTTCTCCTTCCTGCGTGGGGAAGTCCACATTTTTCAATTTGCTGAAGGCTACGAAAACATTTTTGTATGTTATTATTTTTTGTTATTTGGGTTATTTATGCTAAATTTAGACGTTTTTATTTATATAGTTTGTAAATGTACAGTCATACTTTTGTAATAGATTTTGCAGAATTGAAATATTTTTTGTTCGTTTTAATTTATGCCCTTCCATAAATCTCATTTAATGGCGATGAGAACTTTGCGATATCACAGAAAATTCAAAGAACTTTTAGTGCAAGACTTACATTTTACAATTATTATTATTATTTTGGGTTTGAAGGCCTTCTTGGGCACAATTTGAGTAAATTTAAGCTAATGGGCCGAAAATAAGACTTAAGGTCAAGAACAGACAACCCAGAAAGACCGCTTGTCATTGGCATCACCATCGTCGTCGTCGCCATCATCATTATCACCACCATCATCATCATCATCATCATCATCATCATCATCATCTTCATCATCATTATCATCATCATTATCATTATCACCACCACCACTACCACCACCATCACCAATACTACCATCACCACCACCACCACCACCACCATCACCACCACCATCACCATCACCACCACCATCACCACCCACCACCACCACCATCACCACCCACCACCACCAGCATCCACATCTTTTTCTCAATCTCAAGCATATTCCAAGCAATTCTAACCGTATCCAAAGACGCTGCATACCTCCTGAGTTTGTTTGTTTGTCCGAGGCACGTATCAGGGCGACAGGGGCTGCTACGTGAGGTGCCTGCAGTGCCACGAGATTACAAAAAGCTCCTGACGTGGCACTTGCACAGACAGGGGGTGGCACTAATGCACGGGTAGGCAGTGGAATGTGCGCGAGTGCCATGCGGGTGGGTCGGAGCGGGTTGGGTGTTGGTTACTGGTTAATTATCAAATAGTTTGTGCGTTATTATTGTTGCTTTAGATGTATTTTTTTATTACTGCTGTTGTTAGTTAGTTATTATTAATGTTATTATTATTATTATGATTTTCTCATTATTATTTTTATTTTTATTATTATTATTGTTATCATAATTGTGTTATTATTATTAATTTTATTATTATTAATATTGTTATTATTATTGTTATTATTATGATTATTATTATTATTATTATCATCATCATTATTATTATTATTATTATTTATTGTTTTTATTATCATATTTGATTTTTATTATTGTTATTATTATCATTATTTTTATTTTTGTGTTTGTTATTATTTTGTTGTTACTATTGTTTTATTTTATCATTATTATTATTGTTAATATTATTGTTATTATTATTATTATTATTATTATTATTATTATTATTATTATTATTATTATTATTATTATTATTATTATTATTATTATTATTATTATTATTTTCACCATTATCATCATCATCATCATCATTATTATCATCATTATCTTGTTGCTGTTATTGATATTGTGTTATTATTGTTATTGTAATGCTGCTGCTGCTGATGATTATTATTAATAATAATATTATTATTATTATCATTATGTGTATTATTATTTTGTTGTTGTTGCTGATGTTGTTTTGGTGCTGTTATTATTACTGTTATTGTTATTATTAGTATTAGTATTATTTTTAGTATTATTGTTATGATTATTACTGTTAATATTATTATTATTGTTATTTTTATTATTATTGTCACTATTATTATTATTACTGTTATCATTATTATTATTACTATGTTTATGTTTATGTTATGATTATAATTATTGTTATCATTATTGTTATTATTATTATTATTATTATCATCATTATTATTATTTTCATCATCATCATCATCATTATCATTGTTATTACTATTACGGTAATGATAATGATGATAATAATTATGATAATAATAATATTTATTATTATGATAAAAATGATACTAATAATGATAATAATAATTATAGTTATCATTTTCATTACTGTTGTCATCGTTATCATTGTCATTATATTTTTTCATAATTATTGCCGCTTATCATCGTTAATATTGTTATCATTACCATTGCCATCATGGTCGTTATCGTTGCCATTGTCATCATCATTATAATCTGATTATCATCACTGTCATTACCATCAGTATCATTAATGCTAAGTAGTGATTGTATTCAAGACACGAATGATGAGGATTTAGATCAAGAGTAATCAAGATAATGATTTAAGATGATAAATAATAACTATTATAATAAATGATAATCACACGATAATGATAATGATAGTAATTACGTTTTCCTCGGTTGAAAGTGTGACTTAAACATTGGAGTGAAATCTGAAGCCGTGACAAAGCATGATTCTCAGCTTCGGGGAATGTGGCTCACCGGCACGCTGTGTTGGTAATAGTGAATGCAATAATGGTAATAGTTGTGATACTAACAATGATAATGATGATGATGACAACAATGATATTATTAATGATAATGATAATAATGATGCTACTACTACTAGTAATGATAATAATGATAACGGTTATAATGATAATAATAATGATAAAGGTAATAATTATGATAATTATCATCATCATCATCACAATTAGCACCGGATCAAATCATAATATTAATAATGGTAAACACAGTATCAGTAGATTCCGGCGTAACTCAAATCAGTAGCAGGGATAAACACGACACAAAAATGATGTTAATAGTGATGATAATGGAAGAGGTCGTAGGTTTGGGTGGTGAGTGATGATATTGATGAGGATGATAATGGTGTTGAGTGATGGTATTGATGAGGATGATAATGGTGTTGAGTGATGGTATTGATGAGGATAATAATGATGTTGAGTGATGATATTGATAATAATGATGTTGATTGATGATATTGATGAGGATAATAATGATGTTGAGTGATGGTATTGATGAGGATAATAATGATGTTGAGTGATGATATTGATGATAATAATGATGTTGAGTGATGATATTGACGAGGATAATAATGATGTTGAGTGATGATATTGATAATAATGATGTTGAGTGATGATATTGATGAGGATAATAATGATGTTGAGTGATGATATTGATAATAATGATGTTGAGTGATGATATTGATGAGGATAATAATGATGATGAGTGATGATATTGATGAGGATAATAATGATGATGAGTGATGATATTGATGAGGATAATAATGATGATGAGTGATGATATTGATGAGGATAATAATGATGTTGAGTGATGATATTGATGAGGATAATAATGATGTTGAGTGATGATATTGATGAGGATAATAATGATGTTGAGTGATGATATTGATGAGGATAATAATGATGTTGAGTGATGATATTGATGAGGATAATAATGATGTTGAGTGATGATATTGATGAGGATAATAATGATGTTGATTGATGATATTGATGAGGATAATAATGATGTTGAGTGATGATATTGATAATAATGATGTTGAGTGATGATATTGATGAGGATAATAATGATGTTGAGTGATAATACTGATGAGGATAATGATGTTGAGTGATGATATTGATGAGGATGATAATGATGTTGAGTAATGATATTGATGAGGATAATAATGATGTTGAGTGATGATATTGATGAGGATAATAATGATGTTGATTGATGATATTGATGAGGATAATAATGATGTTGAGTGATGATATTGATGAGGATAATAATGATGTTGAGTGATGATACTGATGAGGATAATGATGTTGAGTGATGATATTGATGAGGATAATAATGATGTTGAGTGATGATATTGATGAGGATAATAATGATGTTGATTGATGATATTGATGAGGATAATAATGATGTTGATTGATGATATTGATGAGGATAATAATGATGTTGAGTGATGATACTGATGAGGATAATGATGTTGAGTGATGATATTGATGAGGATAATAATGATGTTGAGTGATAATACTGATGAGGATAATGATGTTGAGTGATGATATTGATGAGGATAATAATGATGTTGAGTGATGATACTGATGAGGATAATAATGATGTTGAGTGATGATATTGATGAGGATAATGATGATGTTGAGTGATGATATTGATGAGAATAATGATGATGAGTGATGATATTGATGAGGATAATAATGATGTTGAGTGATATTGATGAGGATAATAATGATGTTGAGTGATGATATTGATGAGGATAATAATGATGTTGAGTGATGGTATTGATGAGGATAATAATGATGTTGAGTAATGATATTGATGAGGATAATAATGATGTTGAGTGATGATATTGATGAGGATAATAATGATGTTGATTGATGATATTGATGAGGATAATAATGATGTTGAGTGATGATACTGATGAGGATAATAATGATGTTGAGTGATGATATTGATGAGGATAATAATGATGTTGAGTGATGATATTGATGAGGATAATAATGATGTTGAGTGATGATATTGATGAGGATAATAATGATGTTGAGTGATGATATTGATGAGGATACTAATGATGTTGAGTGATGATATTGATGAGGATAATAATGATGTTGAGTGATGATATTGATGAGGATAATAATGATGTTGAGTGATGATATTGATAATAATGATGTTGAGTGATGATATTGATAATAATGATGTTGAGTGATGATATTGATAATAATGATGTTGAGTGATGATATTGATAATAATGATGTTGAGTGATGATATTGATAATAATGATGTTGAGTGATGATATTGATGAGGATAATAATGATGTTGAGTGATGATATTGATGAGGATAATAATGATGTTGAGTGATGATATTGATGAGGATAATAATGATGATGAGTGATGATATTGATGAGGATAATAATGATGTTGAGTGATGATATTGATGAGGATGATAATGATGATGAGTGATGATATTGATGAGGATGATAATGATGATGAGTGATGATATTGATGAGGATGATAATAATGTTGAGTGATGATATTGATGAGGATAATGATGTTGAGTGATGATATTGATGAGGATGATAATGATGTTGAGTGATGATACTGATGAGGATAATAATGATGTTGAGTGATGATATTGATGAGGATGATAATGATGTTGAGTGATGATATTGATGAGGATAATAATGATGTTGAGTGATGATATTGATAAGGATAATAATGATGTTGAGTGATGATATTGATGAGGATGATAATGATGTTGAGTGATGATACTGATGAGGATAATAATGATGTTGAGTGATGATATTGATGAGGATAATAATGATGTTGAGTGATGATATTGATAAGGATAATAATGATGTTGAGTGATGATATTGATGAGGATGATAATGATGTTGAGTGATGATACTGATGAGGATAATAATGATGTTGAGTGATGATATTGATGAGGATAATAATGATGTTGAGTGATGATATTGATGAGGATGATAATGATGTTGAGTGATGATATTGATGAGGATGATAATGATGTTGAGTGATGATATTGATGAGGATGATAATGATGTTGAGTGATGATATTGATGAGGATGATAATGATGTTGAGTGATGATACTGATGAGGATGATAATGATGTTGAGTGATGATATTGATGAGGATGATAATGATGTTGAGTGATGATATTGATGAGGATGATAATGATGTTGAGTGATGATATTGATGAGGATAATAATGATGTTGAGTGATGATATTGATGAGGATGATAATGATGTTGAGTGATGATATTGATGAGGATGATAATGATGTTGAGTGATGATATTGATGAGGATGATAATGATGTTGAGTGATGATACTGATGAGGATGATAATGATGTTGAGTGATGATATTGATGAGGATGATAATGATGATGAGTGATGATATTGATGAGGATGATAATGATGTTGAGTGATGATATTGATGAGGATAATAATGATGTTGAGTGATGATATTGATAAGGATAATAATGATGTTGAGTGATGATATTGATGAGGATGATAATGATGTTGAGTGATGATATTGATGAGGATGATAATGATGTTGAGTGATGATATTGATGAGGATAATAATGATGTTGAGTGATGATATTAATGAGGATAATAATGATGTTGAGTGATGATATTGATAAGGATAATAATGATGTTGAGTGATGATATTGATAAGGATAATAATGATGAGTGATGATATTGATGAGGATGATAATGATGTTGAGTGATGATATTGATGAGGATGATAATGATGTTGAGTGATGATACTGATGAGGATAATAATGATGTTGAGTGATGATATTGATGAGGATGATAATGATGTTGAGTGAT
>NC_091552.1:37999768-38022268 GCF_042767895.1 Penaeus vannamei
CTTACCCTCACACCCTCTGTCCCTCACTCTCACACCCTCACATCCCCTCAGCTCGCCCTCAGTCCCCTCATCTCGCCCTCACATCCCCGCAGCTCTCCCTCACATTATTGGACAAGGAATGAGAGGCGGATGAGGAGATGCGAAGGAATGTGTGTGAGTGATGAGGGAATAAATGAGGCAGTTAAAGTAATGCGAGCCGGAAGTGATTTAACATTGCGTTATTTGCATAACATTGCCTCTTCAAAGAACCCTCGTTGTCTGCCATTAGTGTTATTGTTATTGTTATTTTCTTCAGTTCTCTTCGCGTTCTTGGGTTATATTTTGTGGTTGTATTTATTTTTTTCCTTCTATTCGTGTTTTATCTACTATCAATTTATTATTTTTTACAGCTTTATATACATTTTTGTGTTTTCTTTTGCCTCTTCGAACATGACTTGTTTATTTTATTCAATTTTATTTATTTATTTATTTATTTATTTTTTTCATATAATTGAAATTTATTTGTTGCTAGTCAGAGTTTTTTATGCGTCCCTTAGATGGTTGCAGCGTCAAGGGTAGCAACAAGAACACAAATTATTTTTGCAATTCACTGTGGAGACGGAGGGGCGTGGCTTCGCGTCGGAGAAGAAATATGAAGGAGGAAGAAGGTTAAGAAGGGGAAGGGGAAGGAGAGGAGGGAAAGGAAGGAAAATTAAAATAGGAAATAGAAACAAAAGGAAGATAGGATAATGGGGAAGAGAGAAAAGGAGATGATGAGTAATTCAGGAAGAAAAATAGGAAGGAAAAAAGTGAGGAGGATAGGAAGGATGTAAAGAGGGGGAAGGAGAGGACGGAGAGGAAGGGAAATTAACAACGGAAATAGAAACAAAAGGAAGATAGGATAATGGGGAGGAGAGAAAAGGATAGGATGAGTAATTCAGAAAGAAAAAGGAAAGAAAAAAGTGAGGAGGATAGGAACAATCAGGGTAAAAGATATATGAAGACGATAGAAACGTAGAGAATAAAGGAAACAAGAAGAAAAATCGGAAAATAAGAAGAGGAAGAAAAAAACAAGAGTATTGACAGAAACCCGAAAGAGAATAAGAAAGGACTGTTTTTTTTTCTAATCATAATACCCAGATTGATGATAGGGAGAATTAAAGAAAAGAAAACGAAGAAGAAAAGAAGACAAGATTAAAGAGAATATGACGATAACAACAACAAAAAGAAATGACAATAACAACAGTAACAACAACAACAATAGCGTGGGACCGAAGACGGGACCGACAGCTGGAGAAGCGAAGGAATGCGTATGGGGACCAGCTGGAGGAAGGAGGGAAGAATGTGGAGGGAAGGATAAACGGGGGAGGAAGAGGATGGTGATGAGAATAGAGAGGCGGAAGTGTTGCAAGAAGGCATGGGGAAGGAGATTTATTTTTGCGTGTATCATTTATTTGTCTGTCTGTTTATTTTTTTCGGGGCCGGGTGGGGGAAATAATACACTAGGCATGGAGAGATGAGTATTAACTGACATTTCGTAGATTCTAGCGGCCGGCTTGTTAAAATTGTGCGAGGCCCGACCAAATGAATATTCATGAATATATACCTGATAGACATACGTTTATCTATCTATTTGCCCGTTTGATATGTATGTCTAGACCGATAGATATGCATTTGCTTCTTTAGTTATACATGTCAATTATACGAATATTCTTTGGGTCCGGCCGTATGGCAATGAAAAGAAGAGAGACGGACAGGCAAGTAGGCAGGCAAGTAAGCAAGCAGGCAGGCAGCAGGCAGGCAAATAGAGACATAAAGAGAGTCCTGACATAGAATGAGCAGCTAATCAGTTATACAAACTAACCGGCTAATTGACACATTTAGCAAATATAAAAAGAGGGGAATTGAATGAAGAAGAGTGAGAGTGAGAGTGAGAGTGTGAGTGAGAGTGTGAGTGTGAGTGTGAGTGTGAGTGAGAGTGAGAGTGAGAGTAAGAGTAAGAGTAATAGAGAGAGAGAGAGAGGAAGAAAGAAAGAAAGAAAGAAAGAAAGACAGAGAGAGAGCAAGTAAGCGAGCGAATGTAACAGGTTTCCCCTATTGGCCCTCCAGATCTCGAGTCGCTGCCCTGCCCCGCCAGCGCACGCAGGCCCGGCCCCTTGATTGTTATTCAGGGTGTTCTTGCTTTAAAAAACAACCTTAACTGCTTTTGGTAATGTATACACTGACGCTTCGTTGCTTGAAATGTGGGGTTCTGTGTTTTTATTTATTTATTTTTTATTATTGAGGAAACGTGCGTTTTTTTTTATAGTTCGTATGTATTGTTGTTACTGGTATTTAGTATGTAAAGATTGTTTGATTTTAATAGTATTGAGGCTACTGTTGTTAATCCAGTGATAAAAGACACCATGGAAATATCATAATAAGAATGACTAAAGAGTGTCACGGATATGATTTACCAACCCATTAAATGGCCCAAGAAACATGTCTATTATAAGTCTGTTATTTTATTTTTCCCTCGCGGATCTCATTCACGTGTGTTTATCAATAATGCATTTTGTAAAATCATTATTATTTTTTGTGTGTCTCGAAATTACTATATTTGTTAGCTTTATCATTTTACGTTTATTGCTGCTCCTCCACTCCCACTCTTCCCCTACCCCCCTTACCTCAACCCTACCCTCCCTCCCTTGACCCCCTTTCCTTCCTCCACACCTTTTCCTTCCTCTGCTCCCTTCCCTTTGAACTCCCTCTGCCCTATTACCGAGATCTTCTTTCCCTTCCCTTTAACCCCTCCCCAACCCTCCTTTCCTTAAACTTCACCCTTATCCCTTCCCCATTAATCCCCCCTACCCCATGACCTAGCTTTCCCTCCCCTTCCCTTTATGCTTCCTCTTGCCCCATTACCTGGCTCCCGCTCCCCTTCCCTTTAACTTCTCCCCTGGTTTTAGCACCCTCCTTCCCCCTTAACTTCTCCCTTACACCATCCCCTTCATCCTCCTCCCTGCCTTATTACCTAGCACCCCCACTCCTCCCCTAAAGTTCCCTGTCCCCCCTAAGCTCCCCCATCCCTCTGCCTCTCCTTCATGCTAGTTCCCTCTCTCCTTCACCCTAGTTCCCTCTCTCCTTCACCCTAGTTCCCTCTCTCCTTCACCCTAGTTCCCTCTCTCCTTCACCCTAGTTCCCTCTCTCCTTCACCCTAGTTCCCTCTCTCCTTCACCCTTGTTCCCTCTCTCCTTCACCCTTGTTCCCTCTCTCCTTCACCCTTGTTCCGTCTCTCCTTCACCCTTGTTCCCTCTCTCCTTCACCCTAGTTCCCTCTCTCCTTCACCCTTGTTCCCTCTCTCCTTCACCCTTGTTCCGTCTCTCCTTCACCCTAGTTCCCTCTCTCCTTCAACCTAGCTCCCTCTCTCCTTCACCCTCGTTCCCTCTCTCCATCACCCTAGTTCCCTCTCTCCTTCATCCTTGTTCCCTCTCTCCTTCACCCTAGTTCCCTCTCTCCTTCACCCTAGTTCCCTCTCTCCTTCACCCTAGCTCCCTCTCTCCTTCACCCTAGTTCCCTCTCTCCGTCACCCTATTTCCCTCTTTCCTCCCCCCCCCCTAGTTTCCCTCTTTCCTTCCCCTAGTTCCCTCTCTCCTCCCCCCTAAGCTCCCCTCTCCTCCCCCCTTAGCTCCCCCTCTCCTCCCCCTAAGTTCCCCCTCTCCTCCCCCCTAGCTCCCCCTCTCCTCCCCCCTAGCTCCCCCTCTCCTCCCCCCTAGCTCCCCCTCCCCCCTTACTCCCCCTCTCCTCCCCCCTGTCCCTTAACACAACCCCGGGCGTCTCTCTGCGGGACTGTGTCTCCGCCTGACACACACCAACACCCGTGAGTTATGCGCCGGGCCTCACGCCGCCCGCGATGTAGTGGGGCATGTGCGGGAGGGTCGGTCAGGGCGCAGGTACACACGGGCGATAAGAGTGCGTGTGTGTGTGTTTGTGTGCGTAAGGGAAGGGAGAGTGGGAGTTGGGGAGGGGGTGGGAGGGGTTGGGTTTTTAGTTGTGGATGTGGGTGGTTCTGGTTGGACTTGTGTGGGTGTGGATGGTTGTGGTTGGGCGTATGTGGATGTTTTTTTTTTACATATGTGGGTGTGGATGTTTGTGTGGGCTTGTGGATTGCTTGTGTGGATTTATGGATGGTGTGCGATATTGATGTTGGTTTGTGGATTCATGTGGTTGTTGATATGCTGTTTTTTTATGTGCGTATTGATGTTGATATGTGTTAGTGGATATGTGTATGGATGTATATGTGGATGTTGATGTGGGTTTGTAGGTGTATGTGGATGTAGATGCGTGTGCGTATATAAGCATGAGAATTAAGCCATGCGTGCTATAGAAGTATGTGCATGTTTATATTGGGGATCTTTGAAAGGTCTGCTAAGTCCTTAATGATTTTGGTGCATTTGCCCCCCCCCCCCGCTTCTGCTTTAGATTAAAGTCATCATTAAATATCAGGAACTTTATTTTTTTTTATCAGGTGTAACGTCGTAATGTTTATGCCAAAATTCCAATAAATGAATAAATAAAAGTGAATTACTGTTTCAACACGGACTGTGTTTTCTATCAAAAGATATTCTCATCGTCATAAATTCTTGTATTATTTAAATGGGGTGCATGGTAGTCATGATATGTATTCAGTATTTATGTTAGTTATTATTATGCAGAAAGCAACCCTCTAATAAAGTAGTTGCAGAAACGTTGCCGACTTGCACAGTCATTCAGCCATTCAGTACCACATTTAAAACTCATATTCATTCATGTACTCTCCTTGCACTGCTCCCCCCACTCCCCCTCTCCCCTCTCCCGCTTCACTCCCCTTTCCCCTCTCCCCACTTCTCATCCCTGCCTATTCCATTTCCTCCTCTCCCCTCCTCTTCCCCTTCCCCTCCCCACTCCCTATTCTCCTCTCCCCTTCCCTCCCCTGTACTCTCCCCACTCCCTTTGGTCCTCTCCCCTTCCTCCCATCTCTTCTTCCCCCCCCCCCTTTAACTACTCCTTCCCTCCCCACATTTCTCCCCCCTCTCCACTCCCTTCGCCCCTCCCCGCACCCCCTGTCGCGTAGTATATGCTGTGCCTTGGCCTATTTTTATCCCCCGAACCATCTAGAAGTAATGAATGTGTTTTCCCTGCTGTGACAGAGTGCCTCCCGTTGACCCCCGAGTGCTTATAGGCAAACACTTAGACTATCTGCCGTGACGGAAATACATCCTACATCTGGTCTGCTTAAGCTTGTATTTTTGTATTTTTATTTTTATTTTTTTTTATTTTCTTATTCTATTATTTTTTTTTTCCCTCTCTCGTGAAGATGGATAAGGACGTGGGTGTTTTAGTTTGGGATTTTGGGGTCGATTTTTCGAAAGTCTGATGATGTTTAGATTTGCTTTTTTTCTTCGTTTTTTTTTCTTTCTTTATGCTGTTCTTGAGATCTGAAATTTGGAATTCTAATCTCGTTTTATGAAGGTTTTGGGTGGCCTCTTATACTGACATTGTGGAGGAGGTTTTATATTTAGTGGCTAATGTAAATAACAGTTGAGAGTGTCTATGTTTACTTGTCTGAATTTATGTGTGTGTTTGTGTGTGTTTACGTGTGTGTGTGTGTGTGTGTGTGTGTGTGTGTGTGTGTGTGTGTGTGTGTGTGTGTGTGTGTGTGTGTGTGTGTGTGTGTGTGTGTGTGTGTGTGTAGATATAGTTAAATATAGATAGTGTAGATATTGTTATAGATATGTATATAAATAGTGTAGATAAATAGATAGAAAAGCAGCTTGTGCTTCATAGGGAAGAGCGAGAGGCAGAAAAGACAAAAGGTCTGATAATAAACGAGAAGCAAAGAGACAACGATCGGGAAATTATGAAGGAAGGGGCAGAAAGCGAAAGCGGGAGATAAGGAAGAGAGGAATGGAATATGAGGAGGGAGGCGGGAGGGAGGGGGGAGGGAGGGGAGGTACATTCTGGCACCTGCCCGGTCGCTAATTGGTTCATTCATGTCGTTGCTGAGGCGTTTCATCCGCCTAATTGTCCTGTAACTGTACTCAAGCCTTTGAAGACAGTGCGAATGATGCGTAAGAATATAAGATGCATCTTTAAAAAAGGATTATGTATATACACTGTAGACGCGTACACGCACGCACGCATGCACCCCCCCCGCTATATATGCACATATACGTTTGTATATTTATATATTTTTAAGTCTCATTCATACCTTTTCTACATTTGTCAACATGGATACGGTTCAATACACATACACGTATATATAATTAAATAAATGCCCATGTCTGATCAGTATACAAACGCTGCTTACAAACATACGTATACACGTATATATAATTAAATAAATGCCCATGCTGATTGTCGAGTAAATATTTCCCCTCGCGGCCTTGGAGGATGAAATATCGTAGAGCGACTCTCCCATTAATTAGTGGATGGTGCTTTGTGTCTTCTTCGTTCTCCTTCTTCCCTCCTGGTTATTATCTTCAGTTCCTTCTTCCTTTCTCTGTTTCTCGCTGTCGTTTTTATTTTGAATTCCTTCATTAGCCTTTTCCTGTAATCTCTCTTCTGCTTCCATCCCTTTGTCTGGAACCATCTGTTTTCTTCCGGATTTCTGTAATTTGATTTTTCTTTGTGTTTCCTTCTGTTTTTTCGTCTCCGTTTCCTAAGCAAGATTTTATATTCCTTTTTTCCTTTTTTTATTTTCTTCTTTTTTGAATCAACAGGATCGATAACGTTGTTTATGTCGTTTGTTTAATTAAGGAATTGCTACATGTTGTTCACGAATTCTAAAGGAACTGGATCAGGCAAAGATCATGCCCGACCTACGCGCGGCCGAGGATTTGTGAAGTGGCACGACATAAATACTCGTTGTTTATGCATGACCATCGAGCATGAGCGTGCCCGGCCGCCCCGTGTTGCTAGGGCTCCTCGCGCCCGAGCCTCACGTCCAGGAATATATGCCCACAGCTCATGCTCGCGGATGCATACACGCGCAAACCTGTGCACTAGACTTTAACACATATTGACACTTACGCACACGCACACACGCACACACACTCACACTCTCACACTCTCACACGCACGCACGCACGCACGCACGCACGCACGCACGCACGCACGCACGCACGCACGCACGCACGCACGCACGCACACACACACACACACACACACACACACACACACACACACACACACACACACACACACACACACACAGACACACACACACACACACACACACACACACACACACACACACACACACACACACACACACACACACACACACACACACACACACACACACACACACACACACACACGACGGAAACAAAACAAAACCAAAACGCACACACGCATTGCCATAAAACACACATCCACCGACACACTAAACTGCATCGTAAATTCCGTGCGTGAGATTGTGTTCGTCGTCCGGTGTTCACACGCTCCGTCTCGCTCTCTTGGGACTGCATTTATTTTATTTTTATTCTACTTCTCCTCCGTTTCCTCGTTCTTTTGCCACTGATAACCGAGGGGAGAAAATGGCGCGCGGTACCGGGTAGTATTCTCAGTCATCGGCGACGGTGAGTGGTCCTAATTAGTGTCATTACGCGGACTAATTCCACGGTTACCTGCGCCGGCTGGCGACGCACGCTGCGTTGACGCTCTCGTCGCGCCGCCTGCCAGGACGGAAGGTCTCGGGCGCAGCGGCGGGCGGCGTCGGCGGCGAATGCGCTGCGGCAGGGCGACGAAAGCGCACGCGGTCGCAGGCACTCCCGTGTGCTTATGCCACGGACTCGCATAGGCTTTCATTTTAACTATGTATATTTGATATATATAATATAAATGTAATATAAATAAGAAGAAATATATTACATAAATATATGCTATTATATGATATATATATATATATATATATATATATATATATATATATATATATATATATATGTATGTATTCATGCATTTATATATGTTTATATGCATGCATGTCTGTATGTATTTATATATGTATATGTGTATATTTATATGTTTATCTATCTTTATCTATCTAAACTATCTCTCTTTCTCTCTCTCTCTCTCTCTCTCTCACTGATGTATATATATATATATATATATATATATATATATATATATATATATATATATATATGTGTGTGTGTGTGTGTGTGTGTGTGTGTGTGTGTGTGTGTGTGTGTGTGTGTGTGTGTGTGTGTGTGCACATTTGTGTAGGCTTATACATATAAACATGTATTTTTTGTATGTTCATTAATATATCCCGAATTCCCGAGGCAAACAATAACGTTCTCGCGCGATTATTTAAAGCGCGCGCGAACAATAGGGAATTTCGCGCTTGGGAGCAAGGTAGCATTTCAGCGCCACTGCGATATATTGCATGTCTCGTTACAAGTATAATAAGCAAGACACATGCTTACTTGACCTTGTGTTTGCGGATCACGTGATGTTTGTTGCCTTTATAAGCCCACGAGAAGCAGGCTCAGAAACCCCCGCTGGGCAGGTTTTCAGGCTGGCGTTTATCATGCCTTGCGTCTGCGATAGCGTTTATTTACTGCACATGTTATTCATTATGTTTCGTCTCTCTCTCTTTCTCTCTGTCTGTCTCTCTCTCTCTCTCTGTCTCTCCCTCTTTCTTCATCATCATCATCATCATCATCATCATCATCATCATCATCATCATCATCATCATCATCATCATCATCATCATCATCTCCCACTGGCATATTGACTTGTATTGTCATGAGGTCCGTTGAGTGATTTGTGTTCGCGTTTGAAATTGTATTTTTTGATGTATTTTTTCATGTTGCTTTGATCTGGTGAACTTTGTGAAAGGGGGAGGGGAAGGGGCAGTGAGGGGGAGAAGAGGGAGAAGACTCTTGATGTCTCCTCCCTCCCCCTCCCTCCCTTGTTCCTGTCTCTTCCTCTTTGGCATGATACCAGGTTGGCAGTGGAGGTTGACCAGGTGAGTCAGAGGGTCACCTGGAGTTGTGCATCCCTTCCTTACCTCTGCTTGTTCCCTCGTGATGGGTGTCTTGTCCTTTCCTTCGATTGCTTTCATGCCCGTATCCTTGCCCTCTTGCCTGCCTTTCTGTTTGCTTTCATGTTCTTTCTCGTTCCCGTTTTTTTCTCCCAGTTCTCCCGTTTGTTGCCATGGCTGTAATAGGTAAATATACACGAGCATGCAAGGGAACCGTATACTGAGTCATGTTTGAGCAAGTTAATTTAGACTCATATCATCAGGTTGCAATTTGCAAGAGTCTTTGAACCTGTCAGATGTTTGATTTTCAGACAAGTTATCCGGAGATGCAACTTGCAAGTGACGTGGGATCAGGGACAAGGAATCCTCTCTTGGCGACCGCAGCAGCTGACGGACGCGCCGCCGCCCGATTTCCGAGATGCGACAATGTGCATCAGGAGGGCTCGGAGGGGAGCAGGCTGGGCGGCAGGGCGGCAGGGTGGGAGAGGCTTGAAAGGGAAGGGAAGGGGAGAGGGACGCGGCACAAAGCGATGGCAGGCAGGCAGGCAGGCAGGCAGTCAGGCGGGCGGGCGGGCGGTGCCTACGGTGCCAGCGGTCGTTAAGCCCCGGGTTTGAAGCGCGTGCACGAGTGCTGACGCTGACGAATATGAACTTTTGCTGTCAAAATGTTACAGATGATGTCACCATTATAAGTCACGACTTGGGACATGATCTCACAGAATACTGAAATGTCGCGATGTCTTTTTCTTCCCGTCGTTACCGTTATGTAATGCTAATCCCCGTAAGGCGATATGATTTTATCACCACGTGCTTTAGCCATTTATAAAAAGGTCTGGCCACTGACTCCTCAAAAGCCGCAGGGAAGAAAGCAAGTCTTCGCCTCGGGGCGTGTAACTTAATCTGATTCGGTGACATTAAAAGACAAATGACATCACATCAGTCTTTGAAGTTCTTCGGGGAAAAATTACAGGTGTGCCATGAGCATGTGTCATCGGCCTTGGAGCCCCGGCCACCAGTTGACACAGAGCAGCACGTCGACGGCCGAGGGGCGGGCACCTGATAGCAGCCCGGGCGAGGGTCGCCGTATCACGACCGGCACGTGGGTCAGCGGATCGGCCGCGGGACACTAGTCTCATTTGTAAAAACGGACCGGGTCATCAGGTCCTCATTTTGATACTCTCGCTTGGGTGACCAGGGAACTGCTTGGGAAACGGGGCGATGGATCACTGCTTGCACTTGCAGACTGACCCACATTTGAAATGGGTAGATGGATGATGATGCTCGTAGAAATCTGCAGTGCTTCATAGAGACGGACATTCGGACGACTTAAACACGAGAATATAAGATGAGATGAGGTTGAAATGTGCTGATTGTCGCCTCGGTCATTGGTTGACGCTTTGGGTCACGTGATGAGACAGTAAGTCAAGTCACTGTGGAGGTCAGCTGGCACAACGGCATTCTAAGCTCAGCCATATCGCCTTCGTTACACAGTCATGCCATCCTTTCTAAAGGTTATAGGAGTCATATGCCCGAGATGAGATTGTTGCAGTGTTTATGCATGCCCACGTTCATCCTTAAGAGGTGACACAGGGTGCGGACAGCGCGACGAAGCAGGTGGCGGGGGAAATATACGTTCATGTAAACCATGTGGGTGAGATATGGGAGATTTGTTTACGCTATGGCGTTGTGGAAGGATTTAAAGGGTGTACCTGCATGTATGGTGATATGGTGAGTTAGGCGAAGGGGTGTAGAGTGAGAGAGGAAGAGGGGAAGGGGAAGAGCCGGAGAGATGAGTGAGGCTGACCTTGGGCTGTCATTACGTGTAGGTTCCTGTGCTGCGGCTTGACTAACGAGGCGTGACGGCGTCGTGACTGGCGCGTCAGAATAGCACGACAGCCGCACAGAGCTCCCCGCCCAGGAAACGTGCATTCTCTCTGCGTCCATGGGCTGCACCCCCCCCCCCCTTCCGCCCTCATGAATGCACTCCTCCTCCGCCACAGGGAGAAAGGCCCTACGTCCGAGCACATTTATCTGCGGGAGAGATCTGATTGGGGTTTATTCTGCGGGGACGCATGCACGACGCGACTGTTCTGATGCCGGTCAGAGTGAAGGCAACGGGCAAGGGCAACGTTCATTCTAAGGGCTCCGTGCCCTCTGGAACCCGATATTTCGAGCGTAAATGTGGCACCGCGCACATGACACGACCGCAATCCTGGCTACCAGCCGTGACCGCACTCTGCTTACGTGGAGGATCAAGTGGGAGGGAGCTTGGAGACGAGACGAACTTGGGTCTTCTCTTTCCTCTTCTTCGTTTTCCCCTTTTCTTCTCTCTGTATGTGTGGATGGAGGGGAGGTTTATTTTCTCCTTTCACTACCTTTATTAACCATTCCTTCATCATTTTATCATTTCTTTCATTCGTTTGAATAGGGGGAAAGGAGGTGTAAATTCCTTAGGGTATGTTATTCTTGGGGTAATGTTGTCCGTAGGTGGCTCTGTCAAGTAGCACATGTGTTTGTGTTGGTTAGAGGAGGGGGGCGAACATGATGTCTCTATCTTCGTGTTTGTTTACATCACCGGATTCTGTTTCCGCGTCCTGCAAAAGTGAAAATACCGAGAAGTAATTGAAAGCGTGTGACTGCCTCCGCTTCCCCCATTCCATTACACGAGCAGGATAACAGGGAAGCAGGGATGATTATACATATTTACGTGGAAGGAGCTCCTCCGCCGCCCGCCCCGTCGCTCGCCCAGCGGGGAGCGGGACGGAGGCTCAACGTGGACGAGGGAGTTTGGGAATGAATTACAGCGTCATTATACAGGGGATAAACGCCCCGCTGTACGCCGACGCCCCTCTGTCCTCCTCCTCCTACTCCTCTTCTTCCTCTTCCTTCTTCTGTTCATCCGCCGCATACACCTGTTGCTCTCCCTCCCTTCTCATTCGCTGCATATTAATCCAATTTTTATTATTCCTCTCGCTGTTCCTCCTCTCTTCTCTTCCTCCACCTTTCCTTGTCTTCATCATCCTTCTTCTTCTTCTTCTTCTTCAATTTCTTCCTCTTCATCTTCTTCTCCACCACCTCCTTCTCCACTCCTCTTCCTCCTCCTCCTCTCACTCCTCCTCCTCCTCCTCCTCTCACTCATCCTCCTCGTCCTCGTCCTCCCTTTCCTACCCTTCCTCTTTCTCCTTCTCCTCCTCCTCTTCTTCTTCTTCTTCCTCCTCCTCCTCCACCTCCTCCTCCCCGTGCCCCTCTTTTCCCTCCTCCTCCAACCTCCTCCTCCTCCTCCTCCTCCTCCTCCTCCTCCTCCTCCTCCTCCTCCTCCTCCTCCTCCTCCTCCTCCTCCTCCTCCTCCTCCTCCTCCTTCCCCCTCTTTTCACTCCTCCTCCTCCTCCAACTTTACCCCTTCCTCCCCCTTCTCCCTATTTTCCCTCCTCCTCCACCCTCTTTTCCCTCCTCCTCCTCCCCCCTCCTTCCCCTCCTCCTCCTCTTCCTCACCCCTCTTTTTCCTCCTCCTCCTCCTTCTCTTCCGCACCCCTCTTTTGCCTCCTCCTCCTCCTCCTTCTCTTCTCCCTCCTCCTCTCCCCCCTTCTCCCTCCTCCTCCACCTCCCTATACCCCTCCTCTCCCCCCTTCTCCCTCCTCCTCCTACTCCCCCTCTTCCATCTCCTCGTCCCATTTCCTCTACCGCCTACACAGATTTTTGTCCTTTTGTTTCGATTGCGGAAATGATGTATATATTTATTATTTTTTTATTGTCATTCCACCCCGGCGCTTTGCTTTGTTTCGCCGAGTCGGTGCTTGTGATGTCCGTCCATATGTTGGCGATCTGTTGGTGATGTGTTGGTGAATTGTTGATGTGTTGGCGGTGTTTTGGCGATGTGTTGTCGATGTGTTGGTGATTGTGTTCATGTGTTGGCGATGTGTTGGCGATGTGTTGGCGATGTGTTGGCGATGTGTTGGCGGTGTGTTGTCGATGTGTTGGTGATTGTGTTCATGTGTTGGCGATGTGTTGGTGATTGTGTTCATGTGTTGGCGATGTGTTGGTGATTGTGTTCATGTGTTGGCGATGTGTTGGTGATGTGTTGGCGATTCGCTGTTTAAAATGGAGTGTGGGTTCGCGTGGATATCTTCTTTACGATTACCTTTGCTTTTATTTGCCTTGGCGTGCTTGAGTGGGTGTATTGGATTCCATTGTGTTTGGTGTATCTGTTGCTGTTGTTTGTGGATGTGTATATATTTTTTATCGTCTTTTTTGTATCTTTCCGAGTTTTTTTTTTCTTGGAATACAGAATGTATTTTTTCTTCACTTTTTCGGTTCTTATTTAAACATAACAACATGACGCCTGTCGTCTTCTTGTTCCGTTTAGAGAAAATGTGGTTGTTTATGACTACCATTATTTAAAGGGAGGTGGGAGGAGGGAGATGGGAAGGAGGTCAGGAGAATTTCGTCTTCATTTTCGCATAACAAGTATATTTATCTACATATATATGTATTTTTATATATTTTTTCCTTTTCTTTTCTTTTTTCTTTTTTTCTTTGCCATATTTCCCCATCGCCCCAGTTACGATGCGTGTCTTCATAACACGCTGGCCCGGGGAAAGATGCTGTAATGATGCGCTGTCTGGAGATGACGAGTTGTAAGCTGTTCTTGGATAACTTGTTCGTGGGGATCTGTGTGCGCGACGCCGGTGTTATGTTGCGGGCGGTGGCGTGCGGTGTGTACACGCGTGTGTGTTGTGTTGTGTTGCTATGCATTATATTTCATTGCTGTTGCATTGGTTGTGTGGTGTTATTGTTATATCGTGTTTTATTGTTACTGTTTTTGGGTGTGTTGTGTTCTTGCTTGATTGTGCCGTGTTGTGTCGTGTCTTATTGTGTTATGTTATAGTGCATTGCATTGTATTTTGCTTTTTTGTATTGCGTTGTTGAGTTCGTATGTATGTATGTGAGTTTGTATGTATGTATGTATGTGGTTGTGTGTGTGTGGCGACTCCGAGCAGGATGAGGTAACGGCAGGCTGTCTACGTCATCACCTTCCATCATCATTTCCATCAAGGCGTAATTGTTGCTGACCGTAGTGTTGGTGCGTTTGTGTGGAAGGGGGGTAGCTTTTTTGACTCCTAGAAACGTATATTTTCCTCTTCTTTTACTTTTTCCTTCCGTCGTTCCGTCTTGTTTGTCTGCCTCTGGTCTGTCTGTTTGGCTCGCACATTCGCTGTCTCTTTCTCTTTCTCTCTCCTTTACTCCTTTCGTGGTTTCTTTACTTCCTGTTTTGCGGACGAGCTGAGAGATCCAGCTGCAGGACCTTATGCCTTCTCCCCTTCCCCTCTTTCCCCGTCTCAGCTCTGCCCTCCCTGTTTCTCCTCTCCTTCCTTTTCCCTATTCTTCCATCTCTGTTTCTGTTATTTTCTTCCTCCTCTCCATTCTTCCCTCTTTGTTTCTCCTCCCTCCACTTTCTTCACTCCTCTTCTTTCCCTCCGTCATATCGTCTTTCCTCTTTCATTCTTCTCTCCTTCCCCCCCTCCTTTACTTGTCCCTCTCCCTTCCCTCATGTTTTCTCTACTTCTTCCTGTTCCTCCTTCTCTACCTCCTCCTCCAGGTTTAAGAAAGATCATCACCATCATCATCATCATCATCATCATCATCATCATCATCATCATCATCATCATCATCATCATCATCATCATCATCATCATCATTAACAGCAACAGCAGCGTCAATATATTTTGATTATCATCATCATAAATAATTATCAATATCATTTTGATGTCTCATTATCATTATTGATAATTATCATTGTCTTCACTAATCATCATCATTATTAATCATTATCATCATCTTGGGTCAGGCCAGCGGGAACGTGACCCGACAGGTATATGACCTCGGTTTGAAAGAGAGAGAGAAAAAAAGCAATAAAAAAATGAAGGAAGAGTGTGGAAGAACTAAAAGGTAACGAAAGAAAAAAAAGAGATTATGAAAAAGAGACAAGATGCAAGAGTGAGAATAAAAGGAAGTAAAGACAGAAAATGATAAAAGTGGTGACGAAGCGTGCTTGAGGAAGCCTGCTCGCAACTTACGCCGCAGGTTGTTCACGGGGATGTCTTCGAAGCGCACGAAAGGAGGGCTTTTAAAGGGAGGAAAATTCTGCGTGTTATTTTTTTTAAAGGATTTTGCATGGTGTTAAAGGTTTATCTCTGGCTCTTTGGTTTTACATTTGTTATTATTATTGTTTTATGCTGTTTATATGTATTTTTTTATGTTTATTGATGATGGGTTGGAAAAATGAGAGAGAATAGAGTTGTGTACGTATAAGGAGGTAATGACAAGCCAGGAAACATTGGAAGAGAAAGACGATAAAAGATGAATAATTGTATGAGTAAAGAGAAAAAATAAAAAATAGGGATTGAAAAGTCTAAAGGAAAAAGGTCATCAAATTCTCAGTAATATCTTTGACATTTTGAATGAGGCGTTCACGGTGAACTTCCCCCCTCTCCCTCCTCTCTCTCCCTTTCCCTCTCCCTCTCCTTCTACCTCTCCCTCTCCCTCTCCTTCTACCCCTCCCTCCCCCTCTCCTTCTATCCCTCCCTTCTTCCCTCCCCCTCCCTCTGAAGCGTGGCTGAAGCGAACTCCAACGGATTTGTTCCAAGTCAGCTGGACTTCCCACGTAAAATACTTGGAGAGTGATGTCGGAAAAGATCGCGTTGGTGGTGTATGGACGCCGCGAGAAGTGGAGGTGGTGATGTCATTTTTACTTATGCGGATGGGGAGGTGATGGTGTCTCGGCGGTTTTTAAAATGCATGGTTAAAGGTTTATCTCTGGCGTTTTGGTTTTGCATTTGTTGTTATTATTGTTTATGCTTTTTATACATATATTTTTTATGTTTACTAATGATGGGTTGAAAATATGAGAGAAAATAGTGTTGTATACGTGGAAGGAGGTAATGACGAGCCAGGAAACATTGAAAGAGAAAGACGATAAAAGATTAATAATTGTATGAGGGATTGAAAAGTCTAAAGGAAAAAGGTCATCAAATTCTCAGTAATATCTTTGACATTTTGAATGAGGCGTTCACGGTGAACTTCCCCCCTCCCCCTCCTCTCTCTCCCTTTCCCTCTCCCTCTCCCTCTCCTTCTACCCCTCACTCTCCCTCTCCCTCTCCCTCTCTCTCTCCCTTTCCCTCTCCCTCTCCCTCTCCTTCTACCCCTCACTCTCCCTCTCCCTCTCCCTCTCCCTCTGAAGCGTGGCTGAAGCGAACTCCAACGGATTTGTTCCAAGTCAGCTGGACTTCCCACGTAAAATACTTGAAGAGTGATGTCGGAAGAGATGGTGTTGGTGGTGTATGGACGCCGCGAGAAGTGGAGGTGGTGATGTCATTTTTACTTGTGCCGATGGGGAGGTGATGGTGACTCGGCGGTTTTTAAAAGAACGTCATTTTCGAGTCTGAGTTAAAGCCCCGAGTGGAAAGGTTATCGTCATCATTTGTTTTGTTGATTTTTTAAAGTCATTTCGTTTCCTTTATTTGTTTAGGGGGAAGAGGTGGCTGGGGGTTGGGGAGAGTGAAATGGATATGATTGTTGCTTTATTCTAAAATGTTGAAATGTTTTGTAATATTGTTTTGAAATGCGATTTTTGGGTAGCATTTCCGGTGTACGAGGCAGAGTGTTTACGGTTTCGGAGGAGAATTTTCATGACTAATGTTGCGTGGATATACGTGTAATAAGCAGGTGTAATTGCGGTATCATGATGGATATATTTGGTATCATTATGGGCCTGATAGTATAACATTCGCGGCAACGCCTGCTCTCGTACGTTTGAATGCAGTGGTTAGATTTGACGAGTATGATTTCGTTTTCGGCTTTTGATGGTGGTGTTCTGCACACTGTATGACATGGAGTTCAGCCGTGTTTCGTGTGTTTCCGTGAGCGTAATAGCCGTCTGGTGTGTTTGCCAAGGATCCGCCGGAACACGGGCGTGGCTGACAAGTGTTACGGTGAATGGAACGGCAGAGCGGCTGCACTGCACCTCGGCGCGCCTGGAGGTGTTGCAGGGATAACAAGCTTCCGCAAAAGTTGTTTGACCATCTGGCCTTGAGAGACAGCAGGATAATTGTTGCTTCTGTTGCATTTCGGGCCGAGTTAAGCCACGCGTAAATAACTCACAGTTGGCGCAGTTGAGAAGCACTTTGAAGCAATCACGCTCAGTGGAGGCGGGAACGCTTCGCAAAGACATCGCCCACCCGAGCGTCGAGGCCGCAGCTGCCGCCCATCCTGCCCGCCCCACTCGTCCGCCCGCACGCCCTCCGCCTGCCCGCCTGCTTCACCCTGCCTGCGCCTTGTTGGTGTTTGTTTGCGTTGGTCGAGGCGGGCGGTGGAGGCGCCGCCGCCGGGGAGCGACGCCCGCCAGGACCGGAGGATTAGAAGCAATTATTGAGCAGTTCTCTGGAGAGCGTTTTGGGCGGTGACGCCAGAGGCTCTCAGGGCTGGCGAGTGGGCGTGCTCTCACGGGTAATCATGTTGCGGTCAGCGGCAACAGGCGAAAAGACGCAAAGAATCCGCGCTCGCCGGCCGCTGCCGCCGCTTCCCTGTACGACGCAAGCGCCGCCATCACAGGCACTGCCTGCTTACCCTGTCACAGCCGTGTCACGACACTGAAGGCTGTCACTCGTCACGCTCATTTTATTTATCTCACGCTGATGATTTTAAATGGATTGTCATCATCGCCCCTGCGGTTGAGGTTGCCAGGCTGCTGGCAAGGCTGCTGTGCTGGAGTGTGGCAACAGTTCACCCTGAAGACGCGGAAGGTCAAACTGATGAAGTCACTCGCAGCAAATGATCTTTACGACGGGTGTCACCAGCCCCCCCCCCCCCTCGAAAATAAAGAAGGAAAGGGGATGAAACGAAGGGGGAGGGGAAGGGTACGAAGGGAAGAACATATTGGAAAAGAAAGAAAAAAGAAAAAAAAGGCCAAAGAGGAAGCCCCTTTCAAAAGCCCATCTCCTACCACCATCACCATCACCATCATCACCGCCGCCTTCATATCCCACCAAAAAGCGAAAAAGAAGCTTAATAAAGAGACCGCCGTTAGGGCCTCTGCAGCACAAGAAGCCCCGGCGCCCAAGTGCAGCTCCGGGAACCATAAGCACTTCCCTCATTCTTTGCTCATTGTGGACACTCACTTCGTCATCGTTACCCTCATTATCGGTGGCAGCAGCACCTGTGGGGACGCTTTTGCATTGTAATGCGATGATTAGTATTTTTTGTTAGGTTTATTATATTCTTATTATTTTGGTTGTTATTATGTCATTATCATTTTTGTTATCATTATTGTTGTTATTATTATTATTATTACTATTATTATTATTATAAATATTATTGCCATTATTATTATTATTATTATTATTATTATTATTATTATTACTATTATTATTATTATAAATATTATTGCCATTATTATTATTATTATTATTATTATTATTATTATTATTATTATTATTATTATTATTATTATTATTATTATTATTATTATTATTATTATTATTACTATAACTATTATTATTATTATAAATATTATTGCCATTATTATTATTATTATTATTATTATTATTATTATTATTATTATTATTATTATTATTATTGCCATCATTATTATCATTATTATTATTATTCCTGACATTATGATGATGATGATGGTGACAATGATTTTGATGACGATGATGATGATAATGATAATGACAGTATCAGTAATGATAATATTAATTATATAATGATAATGATACTGAAAATTACAACAAGAATAATAATGACATTATAACAACAAGAAATATAAGATTTAATAACACTAACAAAAGGAGTAATAACTGTAGTTATGTCTATTGCAATTATCATTGCTATTGCTACTGTAGAGAATTATTATTGAATATTATCATTATTATTATTGTTAATAATGTTTTTATTTGTCAACATGAATACCGTTCATAATGTTGTTATTATTGTTGTTGCTGTTGATGTCATTATAATCACCGTAATCATAAACGTGATCGTTATTATGATTATCATTATTATTGCTTTATTAATATGTATTACTATTACTGATGTTGTTACTATTATTATTATTATGATGATAATGATAATAACAATATCAGTAATAATAATAATAATGATATTATTTTTATTATTGTTATTATTATCATCATCATCATCATCGTCTCATTGTTATTTATTTTATGCTATGAATGTTATTACCATTAATATTGGTTTTGTGATTGTTATTAGTATCATTATTGTAAGGTTTATCATTATTGTTTTCTATCATTATTACTAACATTCTTCATCTTCTTTAATTATTATCATATTTCTATCATTATTATTGATATTTTTATTAATATTGTTATTATTATTGTCGTAATTATTGTTATTTTGAATGACGATGATTTCTCTTACCATCATCATTATCTTCAATGTTCTGTTCTATTGCTATGCAAAACTGCTACCAGTGCAACAGCAGAGGTAATAAATAATGCATAATAAGCTTCAGTCTCTATTTTTCACAGCGTCGCATTACTCATACAGGGACGATCAGTCATGCACAAGTAGATTGACTCACGATGTACATGTGAATTTTATTTCAGGTTTATTATGACTGGATTATTTTTTTTTCTATTCATACCTGGTTCCGATCGATGTTAAAAAGCTATTTTTACCCCTGTCTTAATCTAACTTTTTTTTTTCTTTTTTTCCCTTTCTTTTTTATTCATGGATGAACGCAAAGCAATGCACGCACGCATTTGTTTTCGAGTCTGAGCGTAGCCTCCCAACAAGGGAGTTTAATAGCGGTTTGATTTCATTCCAATACAGTTGTAAATTATGACCATGTTTAAAGTTCAAAACCGATGCCAAAGTTCTTTCACCCGCCTGACCCCCCCCCCCCCCAACCCCTTCCCCCCCCCTCGCCCCCATCCACACCCCCTCCCCCCCTCTCCCCACCCCACCCCCTTCTTTTTAAGGAGTCTTGAAGGACCGTATCAATTGCATTCAGTAATAAACGAGTAGTGTTCAAGTGCGTGTGTAAACTCGGCACCACAAGAGTTTACGTTTATACTTAACTCAGGGTGTTGCTTCAGCTGGGGGCCGCTCCACCTTGATTCGAGATTGGGTTTAGAAGGGCGTTTGATTTTGAAGTTGGGTTTGATATGAGGGTCGTTGCGGGGATGGGGTATTGGGGTCTTTGCGGGGATTTTGATAGTTGACTTTGATATTTTTGCGTTTGATTTTGAAGTTGATTTTGATATTTTTGCGTTTGATTTTGAAGTTGATTTTGATATTTTTGCGTTTGATTTTGAAGTTGATTTTGATATTTTTGCGTTTGATTTTGAAGTTGATTTTGATATTTTTGCGTTTGATTTTGAAGTTAATTTTGATTTTGAGCCTTTGATTTTGATTTTCGATTTTGAGCGTTTGGCATTGAAGTTGATTTGGATATTAGGGTCTTTGCGGGGATTTTGAAGTTGATTTTGATATTTTTGCGTAAGATTTTGATTTTGAGCGTTTGATCTTCATTTTTTATTTTGAGCGTTTGATTTGGAAGTTTGAATTTGAAGTTGAGTTTGATATTAGGGTCTTTGCGGGGATGGGCAACGGGGGGGGGGGGGCGGCGGAGAGGGACTTGTAAGGTAGTTTTTGTTTTGAATTTTAGATTTAGATGTATAGCGTAAGGAGGGAAAGATAGTCGAAAAGAATGATTATGGGAAGAAAAAGATATATTGAAACTTGAAAAAAAAACAAAAGAAAAAAAACATTTTACAATTAAAGGGAAAATTTGGGTTTGGACGACTTGAACAGCTTTTCGAAGGTAGACTTAAAAAATGGAATTTATATTTACAGTTTTGAAATAAATGTTACTTTTATCCCTAAGAAACTGACATAGAAATCTGAAATAGATTTTGGATCTATATTTTCGGTTGGCCTTTTTTATGATTGCTAAAAAGTAATCGGTACCAGGACGCCCAGGAGCAGTTTCTGAATAAAAAATCCAAGGAGATATGTAGTAAATAACGAAGCCATGGACAGGACAGGGATGGTGGTCAGAAGAAGAACAAAGAAACCTCCAAAAACAAGAATAGGAATGGAAAAAGGAAGCAAGAACAGGGCCGAGAAAAGGATGGAGACGTGAGAGAAGAAGGGAGACAAAACCAGTAATGGAAGCAAGGACAAGAAGAGGCACCAGGGCAAAGTCGGGAATAAGGAGAGAATCCGAAAGTCAAGTTGCAATATCGAAAAGAAGTTGAGATGACGGTTAAAGACAAGAAGAAGAAAGGCAATAATATAAGAAATAGGACAAAAAAATTGACAAGAAGAAATTATGCATGGCCAGAGCAAGAACAAGAACAATGGGTATGACTAAATAAGAACAGAAACAAAGGTATCAGCTGTGTGCATGACGATTGTGCGAATGTTGTATTTGAACACTGCATAACAAACCGCGTCGTCTGTTTAAATAAAAGACATGGATTTCCTTGTATTTGTATTTCCTTATTTTTATATTATTTTCATTCCATAATTTTTACAATGATCTTTCTCTGCTAGCTTGGTATTCCTGAAGATTATTTGCAACCATGAGGTATTGCAGATGGCTTTGCGTGAAGTTTTTTTGTTTTGTTTTTCATGGTATGCTTGGGAGAACGCCAAAATTAGTGGTGTTCCATTATAGAACATAAAGGGATACAGCACTGTTTTCATTCCTTTTGTGTTTACTGGATTAAAGTTTTAAAAGATGGTTCATGTCTGTGTTTTGTGTTTTGATTCCCTCCTCCTCCTCCCCTTTCTGAGTTGTTGAAGATCTTCACGATTATTTTCAAGTTCATCATTGTCGTTATCATCATCACCAACACCTGTAAGATTATTAACATCCCGAGTACCCTTGGTGTCATTATAATCAGTGACATTGTCTTTGCCGTCGTCATTATCATGATCGATTTTAACACTACCCCGTATCAGATCATCATCATTACACCACCGTCACCATCATCACCATCCATTATCGTCGGCCACTACCATTTATCAGTCATGCCTTCTCACTTTACTTCCACCATCACCACCATTGTCACCATCATCACCATCCACTATCGTCAGCCACTACCATTTATCAGTCATCACTTATCACTCTGCTTCCACCATCACTAACACCACCAACACCACCATCACCATCATCAGCATCAAGCACATCCCCGGGGAGCGAGAGGCCGCCCTGCAAGACCCGCGTGCGGATTCCTGCAGCAGCAACGTGATGAGGATTACGTCATTGCGCATCTATAACGGCCATGGAAAAAAAAACAGTTTGATATCGCGAGGGGAAGCTCGAGATACCCGCGGTGTTGGATGTCGCGTTGGAGGACGCACCTGGCCCCTTGTCGAGCTGGATTCTCTCGCTTCAGGTGGTAGGTGGTAGGGAGGCGGTGGTGGTGGTGGTGGGGGGGGGTTGTGAGGTGCTAGGTGGTAGGGAGGCGGTGTTGGTG
>NC_091552.1:38032268-38034768 GCF_042767895.1 Penaeus vannamei
TTTTGAATGCTCTGAAAATCAACGTAGAAATTAAATTCCCCTTATATTTGATAGGTATATAAGAATTAAATTTAGTTGTTAGACCCGTGTAAGTTGGTTTTCTATAGACTGAGGAGACAAAAGAATTCATATCCCTAGAAATATCAATATCCAAAAAAGGTGTCCATTCTTTCACAAGTGAATTTAATGTTAGGATGTTGATTATTAAGGTATTCAAGAATTTGTTAACTTCATCTTCGGATTTGAATAACAATAAGTATCATCAACATATCTGAAATAATGTTTGGGTTTAAATTCTATAGGGCAATTTTAGCCATTTACTTTCATTATAACACATGAAAATGTTTGCTAAAGTAAGGTCCTAAAAGGGCTCCATTGCAACCCCTTCAATTTGTTTGTACAGTTCCATTAAACCAAAACATTATATCCTTTGTGGCAATATCAAAAGTTTTTTAAAATACATTCTATTAAATCCCAAAACTTTTATCAGATTTTTCAAACAAAGAGTTCATAATGATGTCTATGGTTTCGTCTAGAGGGACATTAGTGAACAAATTAGTGACGTCAAAACTAAGCTAGGACATAATCATTTGCATGTGGGATCTCAATTAATTTTTGAACAAAGGTGAAGGTGTTCTGTATGGTATATTGATTCAGAGTGAGACGTCCTTAGAATGGGAATGAAAAATTTTGAAACATTATAATTAATGGTTCCCAATGCTGAAAGGATGGGTCTGACGGGTAAGTTTGCTTTATGAATTTTGGGTAAACCATATAAAATTCAGGTCTTGAGCCAAGTAAAAGAGGGAAGAGTAAGTAGACTCATTAATAACCTCTTCTTTTTTAATTTCCTTAGAAAAGAATTAAGCTTATCCTCATTTTTGATAATAAGTGATTCAGGTTTGTCAGGAATTTGGGAGAATTTTGTTTTATCTTTAAGAATGTCATCAACTTTTTTAACATAATCTGATCTATTCATTAAAACAACACCTTGACCTTTGTCTGGTTTGCAATAATTACATCAGGGTTCTTAGACAAGTCTTTAAGGGTTTTGAAGTCATTAGTTGATAACCCATCTTGAAGTACTCCTTTTATAAGTATAAAAAGTGGAAAAGGCCAAATTCTTAATACATGATTTAATGTGATTATTGACATTTGGAAATTTATTTGTTGGTTTGTGAGTGTAAAGTGACCTAAGTAATTTTTCAAAAGATAGAAAAAAATGAATTTTTTTTGCTCATTTTTTTCTATCTTTTGAAAAATTACTTAGGTCACTTTACACTCACAAACCAACAAATAAATTTCCAAATGTCAATAATCACATTAAATCATGTATTAAGAATTTGGCCTTTTCCACTTTTTATACTTATAAAAAGGAAATTACTCAAGATGGGTTATCAACTAATGACTTCAAAACCCTTAAAGACTTGTCTAAGAACCCCGATGTAATTATTACCAAACCAGACAAAGGTCAAGGTGTTGTTTTAATGAATAGATCAGATTATGTTAAAAAAGTTGATGACATTCTTAAAGATAAAACAAAATTCTCCCAAATTCCTGACAAACCTGAATCACTTATTATCAAAAATGAGGATAAGCTTAATTCTTTTCTAAGGAAATTAAAAAAAGAAGAGGTTATTAATGAGTCTACTTACTCTTCCCTCTTTACTTCTGGCTCAAGACCTGGAATTTTATATGGTTTACCCAAAATTCATAAAGCAAACTTACCCGTCAGACCCATCCTTTCAGCATTGGGAACCATTAATTATAATGTTTCAAAATTTTCATTCCCATTCTAAGACGTCTCACTCTGAATCAATATACCATACAGAACACCTTCACCTTTGTTCAAAAATTAATTGAGATCCCACATGCAAATGATTATGTCCCAGCTAGTTTTGACGTCACTAATTTGTTCACTAATGTCCCTCTAGACGAAACCATAGACATCATTATGAACTCTTTGTTTGAAAAATCTGATAAAGTTTTGGGATTTAATAGAATGTATTTTAAAAAACTTTTGGATATTGCCACAAAGGATATAATGTTTTGGTTTAATGGAACTTTGTACAAACAAATTGAAGGGGTTGCAATGGGAAGCCCTTTAGGACCTACTTAGCAAACATTTTCATGTGTTATAATGAAAGTAAATGGCTTAAAAATTGCCCTATAGAATTTAAACCCAAACATTATTTCAGATATGTTGATGATACTTTATTGTTATTCAAATCCGAAGATGAAGTTAACAAATTCTTGAATACCTTAATAATCAACATCCTAACATTAAATTCACTTGTGAAATTGAACAGAATGGACACCTTCCTTTTGGATATTGATATTTCTAGGGATATGAATTTTTTGTCTCCTCAGTCTATAGAAAACCAACTTACACGGGTCTAACAACTAAATTTAATTCTTATATACCTATCAAATATAAGGGGAATTTAATTTCTACGCTGATTTTCAGAGCATTCAAATTTCCAAGGATTATTTTATCTTC
>NC_091552.1:38039768-38042268 GCF_042767895.1 Penaeus vannamei
GCACCTGCGGAATCACCTCGAAATCCTGCAAAATCTAGACGCACCTGCGGAATCACCTCGAAATCCTGCAAAATCTAGACGCACCTGCGGAATCACCTCGCAATCCTGCAAAATCTAGACGCACCTGCGGAATCACCTCGAAATCCTGCAAAATCTAGACGCACCTGCGGAATCACCTCGAAATCCTGCAAAATCTAGACGCACCTGCGGAATCACCTCGAAATCCTGCAAAATCTAGACGCACCTGCGGAATCACCTCGCAATCCTGCAAAATCTAGACGCACCTGCGGAATCACCTCGAAATCCTGCAAAATCTAGACGCACCTGCGGAATCACCTCGCAATCCTGCAAAATCTAGACGCACCTGCGGAATCACCTCGAAATCCTGCAAAATCTAGACGCACCTGCGGAATCACCTCGCAATCCTGCCCAATCAACAGAGCGCCGCGCATGATCCCCTCTCCTGCGGGCGCACCTCTCCGCCGGCCGCAGCATCTCGCCCGCTCGCGCCTCCTCCTCTCCCGGGGCCGAGATCACGGAGGGCTTGGGGAGCCGGGCAGCATCGCCGCGGCGGGCACAGCATCGCGGCTTCGACTCCCCGAACAAAGAGTCCTCAGGAATATCGCCGCCTTCGTGACCCTGATGTTATCTTATCCTTGAGAACAAACCGGCTTCTAATGTATGCCAATCTCTTGCGCCTTCCTCCTCCTCCTCCTTCTCTTGTTCCTTCTCATTTTCTCTCTCTTTCTTTCTCCGTCTTGTTTTGCCTTCCTTCCTTCCTTCCTTTTCGGTATCTTCCTCGGGCGCTTTTGCTTTCCTTACTTCCCTTTCTTTTCCCTTCTTCACTCCTCCTTTCTTCGCTCTTCCTTTTTGTATGCCTCTCTCCGTCTCCAGTTTCTTCTCACTGTTTATTCTTTATCCTTACTCATTTTTTTCATTCATCCTCCCCATCGTCTTCCTCTTTCTCCACCTTCTCATCCTCTTCCTCCTCTTCCCCGTCTCCCTCTTCTCCTCCTCTTCTTCCTCTTTCGCCTCCTCCTCCTCCTCTTTTTCTTCCTCTTCTCCTCCTCCTTCCTTCTTCTCCTCCTCCTCCTCTTCTTCTTCTTCTTCTTCTTTTTCTTCTTCCTCCTCCTCCTCTTCCCCTTCCCTCCTCCCCCTCCTCCTCCTCCTCCTCCTCCCCTTCCTCCCTCCTCCCTCCTCCTCCTCCTCCTCCTCCTCCTCCTCCTCCTCCCTTCCTCCCTCCTCCTCCTCATCCCTTCTCTTCTGCCTCCTCTTTCTCCTCCTTCTTCCCTTCTCCTCCTCCATCTTCTTCTTCTATTCCCTCTCCTCTTCTTTTTCCACCTCCTCCCTTCTCCTCTTCCTCCTCCTCCTCCTCCTCCTCCTCCTCCTCCTCCTCCTCCTCCTCCTCCCTTCTCCTCTTCCTCCTTCCTTCTCCTCTTCCACCTCTTTGTCCTCCCCTCCTCCTTTTATGCCTCGTTCGTAATTAGTATTCTGGCCCTCCTGCTGTAAAAGTCCTCCCTGTAGGCGATCGCTCCGTAGTAAAGAGTCTCCGCGGAGTAACCTGCTTGTTGGTGCTGTGAATGACAACTTCCTGCTTGCTGATGTGTGGCTGCTGCGTCTGCTTGGTTTGGTCGGGTTTCGCGGCGTCGAAAATGGTGTTGGGGGATTTTTTGTTTTCGTCTGTAAGGGTCGTATATGGGTGGCTGTTATTGAAGAGAGGGAAAGGGAGTTGGAGTGGGAGTGGGAGTGGGAGTGGGTGTGGGTGTGGGTGTGGGTGTGGGTGTGGGTGTGGGTGTGGATGTGGGTGTGGGAGTAGGAGTAGGAGTGGGAGTGGGAGTGGGAGCGGGAATGGGAGTGGGAGTGGGAATGAGAAGAGGAAGAGGAAGAGGAAGAGGAAAAGGAAGACAAGGAGAGAAAGGGAAAGACAAGGAGAGAAAGAGAAAGAGAGAGAGAGGAAGAGGGAGAGAAATCGAGAGAGAGAGAGAGAGATAAATTGAGAGATTAAGAGAAGAAATAAAATAGAAATAAAAAGAAAAATCGGAAGAGAGAAAAAAAGAGGGGAAGACGCATAAAAATAGATAATCCATACAAACAAATAAAACAAGCAAAGAGCCGACGTGGAATGCCAGTGAAATACCATAGCAGCTGGAGTGTCCCGTGTGTATTGCCGCCCCTCGCTACCAGTTCCTTGAATTTCACATGTTGCGAGATATCACAGGGTTTCTGGTTGACATCATCTCCAATCTTATGGCTGCTGCTGTCCCGGGGGGTGGGTGGGGGAGGTGGAGAGGGGGGAGAGGGGGGAGAGGGAGAGGGGGAGAGGGAGAGGGAGAGAGAGGGTGGATAGGGAGGGAAAGGGGGTGGAGAGGGAGAGGAAAAGGGAGAGGGAGGGAAAGGGGTGCAGGGAGAGGGAGGGAGAGGAGGTGGAGAGGGGGAGGGAGGGGTGGAGATGGAGATGGAGAGGGGGAGGGAGAGATACGGGCCGAGTGTGGATGAATAC
>NC_091552.1:38049768-38069768 GCF_042767895.1 Penaeus vannamei
GAGAAGGAGAGAGTAAAGAAGCCGAGAAAGAGAGGAAAGGGGGAGAAGGAGAGAGTGAAGGAGCCAAGAAAGAGAGACAGAGAGGAAAGGGGGAGGAGAGAGTAAAGAAGCCGAGAAAGAGAGACAGAGGAAAGGGGGGAGAAGGAGAGACTTAAGAAGCCGAGAAAGAAAGACAGAGAGGAAAGTGGAGAGAAGGAGAGAGTAAAGAAGCCGAGAAAGAGAGACAGAGAGGAAAAGGGGGAGAAGGAGAGAGTTAAGAAGCCGAGAAAGAGAGACAGAGAGGAAATAGGGGAGAAGGAGAGAGTAAAGGAGCCAAAACAGAGAGGAAAGAGGGGAGAAGGGGAGAGTAAAGAAGCCGAGAAAGAGAGACAGAGAGGAAAGGGGGAGAAGGAGAGAGTAAAGGAGCCAAGAAAGAGAGACAGAGAGGAAAGGGGGGAGAAGGAGAGAGTAAAGAAGCCGAGAAAGAGAGACAGAGAGGAAAGGGGGAGAAGGAGAGAGTGAAGGAGCAGAGAGCAAACAGACACACAAGCGCGCATGCATGAGCCCTTTCTGAACCCCTCACCCTACCCCGACACCCATGTGCCCTCCACATACATCCACTCCCCCTCTCCATACCAACATACGCACATACCCATTGACCCGAATAAAAGGAGAATGGGATGCAGTGAGGGAGGAAGGAGACGAAAGAATAATAATGGGAAGGGAGGGAGAGAAGATGGGGGAAGAATGGGGAGGGATGGAAGGAAGAAGAACGGAGAATGGGGAGGAAGGGAAGGAGGGAAAGAAGGAAAGGAGAAAAGGGTGATGGAGATAGGAGGGAAAGAAGAGAAGAATGGGGAGGGAGAGAGGAAGGGGCGGAGAGAGAAGAATGGGGAAGAGAGGGAGGGAAGGAGAGGAGAGAATGGAGGAAGGGAGAAGGGAGGGAGAAAGACAGGAAGGGCGAGGAGGAAGATGCAAGTAATGACTCTCACGACAACAAAATGTTTTTGTGATATCGAATTCAGAATACGTCTTCCAGCAATTATGTACGTTCCTTTTTTATTCCTAATTATTATCATGTTAGTGTTAGAGCCTGGGAAATATTCAGTGCCGGGGCTCATTATTTAAATGACATCACTCCGCCTCCGAGTTATAAAAAGAAACTTTTAATGCCATTTTCAGCCATTATCATATTGTGGTTGACCTTCGGAGCCCTTGTTCATCTCGGCTTTACGCTACACCTTGCCTCGGGCGATAGAGTGGCCGCTGGATGCATAGTGGCTGGGCGGCTTGCGTGTGGCGTGGCGGTTGTTTGTGGCGTGGGTGGTTGTGTGTATGGTAAAGGTTGGTTGGTTGTTGCGGAGGTGGTCGTTTCATGTGTGTGTGTGGGATGGACGGCTATGTGGTGTACGTGATTGTGTGTGGCGGGGCTGGTTATGCGTGCGGAGTGGCTGGCTGGGTTTATTTAGTGTGGATGGGTGTTGGCTGATTGTGTGTGGCGTATCTGTTTGTGTGTATCGGCGTAGGTCTTCTGCGGCGTGGCGGGTTGAATGTGGGATGGCTAGGCGCGACGTGTGCCTTGTGGCTTGCTGCCGTCACGATCTCGCTACCGTTTACTTCTCTGTGTGTAATCGTGTGGTAATTATAGCAATCAAGTGTTTCCGCTTCGGGGGATGGGATCTCAGGTTCACGATAAAGCTTAAGAAGACGTCGTTTAGTGCAGTATCCCCGCGGGGGCTTTGAAAAGAGCCATTGTACTCCCAAGGCTTCACCTCGGCGTCTACTCATCGTAACACAAACCTGATTTTACTCACGTCTCGCCCGGAGTGCCTGCCTGACGCCGCCTGGGGAAGCTCCAACCAGCGGCCGGCTGTCCCCTTCCCCTGTCCATGTGCAAGATGCATCGGGAACGTCTAAATTTGCCGTCCCGGGTTCCTCTTGTTTATCTTCAGACCTGTTGATGCTTCGTTCCTGTTTCGTCCGCCCTCTCTCGGTCCGCTCTCTCCCCTCTCTTTCCCCTCTTCTACCCTTCCCCGCTCCTTCGCTGCGTCCTCACTGACCCCTCGCCGCGCGGACCTTCTGAACCCAAGGCGTCGCCTTTTTTTTTCTTCTAAACTTCAAATTCAAACGCGTGTTTGGTACCGTCTTTCGCATTGTGTCGTTCATTTCCCGCGTTTTTTTTATTAACTTACGTAACCTCTCTTTTATCGTTCTGAATGAGTAGAGACCCGTTCCTGAGGATGGGTCACCGAAGGGTAGAGGTTCGTCGTGACTGTGTTTACATCCGTACTCCTCTCGCCCCCTTCCTTACCCTTTCCATCTTCTCCCCTCTGTATCCACTCCTTCCCCTCGTGCGGTTGACCGCGCCATACACCCAAAAGGGAGAGAGAGAAGGTGGGAGTTGGGGTTACTACGCATCTCTTCTCTCTCTCCCTCTTTCCCTCCCTCCCTCCCTCCCTTCCCATACAAGCAAACCTGAGACGTGTGAGGTTTTCTTCAAGAGTATTTACATACTTGTACTGTGTAACCAGGATATGCAGGTGTGGTTTGTCTTATGTAGTGGGTATTAATCACGAGAGAAGTGTTTATGTAGTGTCGACTGACGCGGTAACAATGTTGTTTGTGCAGAGGCTGGGGAGGGGGTTCGGAGCCAGGCATCCGAACTTCGCCATTTTTTCTCGTGTGTGTGTATGTGTGTGTGTGTGTGTGTGTGTGTGTGTGTGTGTGTGTGTGTGTGTGTGTGTGTGTGTGTGTGTGTGTGTGTGTGTGTGTGTGTGTGTATGCGTGCGTGCGTGCGTGCGTGCGTGCGTGTATGTGTGTATGTGTGTGTGTCTGCGCGTGCGTGCGTGCGCGCGTATGCGTGTGTGTGTTTCTCTCCCTCCTCCTTTTCTCCTACCTCCCCTCGTCCCTCTTCCCTTACGCCAACTTATCTCTCCCGCTTTCTTAGCGTGTCTCACTCCATCACGCATTCTGCAAGATAGAATCACAGCCACAGCTGAAACGGGCGAGCCGCGGGGTCGAAACGCACACGTGAATCCGGCGTCTGTCATGCGGCCAGGCTTCGAAACACCTCATTACGTGTCACGGCGCTGAGCGATCGAGACGTATTTCGCGTCATCAGTGAGAGGTCGCTTGGCTGCAGCTGAAGATTGGCTTGATTGAGTAGATGTATAAATACATTTATCTCTTATTTATTATTTGAGGAGAATGGGACGATTTGAGATGTATGGTTCTTACCTAAGGAAGAATCATTGTTAGCATGTTTTCAGCTTACTGACATATATTTTGTTGCTTCAATTATTCGTCCAAATCTTGGAGTATATCGATGTTAGAATGTAGAATAATTCCTTAACAGTGGGAATCAACACTCTTCTTATATACAGTTTTATACAGTCTACAGTATGCTAAGGGTATTTGCATAATTTATGGAAAACGCGCCTCATGGAAATATGCATTAAAATGAATAATATTAAAGTTAAATAGCAGAAACAGTCGATCCGTTGCAAAGAGAAACCGTGCAACGTGAAAAGAATTATATAGATTAAGTTGTCCAGGTTGAGATATTTTGCTCTCTAATCATCCGTCGTGGGGCGAGCGACGATTTGTCTCTGTCAGAAGGAAGTGTCTTTTTAACCCGTCACTTTTATCGTGTTTTAGTAGTCAAATGGGCAGGGTGATAATTTCAAGTGTGCGGGGGGGGGGGGGAAGGGGATAGAGGAAAGAGGAAGGAGAGGGAAAAAGTGAAAATAAAGATGGGAAAGGCCTTATGATTTGGGTAACAAAAACGGGCTTACGTAAAGATATTTAAGTGTAACATATATGCTGAATCAATCATATTTGTAGCGTCATGTTGAGGAGCGTGAAGGCGCAAGCGAGGGAGAGGGCGAAAGAAGGACCGCCTACCCAGGATGTTGTGGTGGCCGGCGTGTGTGCGTTCGTGCGTTCGCTGCAACTGACAGAAACAGATATGCACTGACGAACGCACGAGCAGACATACATATACGATCTACACATCTACACACGTATATGTGCGCGTGCGCGCACATCTCTCTCACACACACATTCACACACACACACACACACACACACACACACACACACACACACACACACACACACACACACACACACACACACACACACACACACACACACACACACACACACACACACACACACGCACACACGCACACACACACACACACAAAGGTGGGCGTCTTTGAAATGAAAAGAAAGAAACCACAATACACTCCCATTTCCCTCTCCCTTTGTGGGTGTGGGAATGGAACGAGCTCTATGGCAGGAAGAAAAGGGTGAACGGCTGGGGGACTCCCTCCCCCTCTTCACCCTCTCAGAGTCCACCTACCGCCGCGGGATTAGGCGGGTGGGCGGCGTTACGTGGGCGGGATGAGCTCTGCAGGTCCACTCAAGGTTGTGACGTCAGCAAGCCGAGGAGTGTGTGTATGAGCGGCTGTGTTAAACTCGTGTTGTGCTAAGTTCTAGTCAAGGGGGGAGCCTGGGGGGTGGGGGGGAAGCCCCGTCCGCCGGCGTGCAAGGGACTACCCGCGCCTCTCACGCCCATCCCCGCCCGCGCCTCTCACGCCCATCCCCGCCCGCGCTTCTCACGCCCATCCCCGTCCGCTCGCTCCAGCAGTGCCCGTTTGGGCAGCATTGAAATATCTTCCGGCGCACCTGCTGTACCCTACCAATGCAAGATAAACATGTACCATACACCAGTCTGGTCTCGCGCTTTTGCTCTTGCACACCCATGTCAACACGCACATAGACACAGACACAGAAACATGCATGAATGCACGCACACGCATAAACACACACACACACACACACGCACACGCACACGCAAACGCACAAACACATGCACCCCCTTCCCACACAAACACGCACGCGCGCATACTCAAACACAGGTGAAAGTCATTTATGAATTTAATGTTCTATCTGCACTATTTTGCTTCATTGTATTAGCCTATGTAATTGAATTTTTCTGATTTTATCTCGCCTACTGCTATGTTAGGTTAAGGTCTACGATTAATATCAGTTTCAGATTTAATAACCATCGTAAAAATGTGTTATATGTTCATAATTTGTAAAACAGGAATAGGGTCTTCATAAAACGGAACACTGTTCATATCGTCATGCAGAACCCTTTTTGTTTTTACTCGAACGCATCTGTTCAATATGAACATCTGGTTTGAAAAATGATCTACGAATAGAAGAATAACGCGGCATCTGTAGCAGTGAATAAATAGTAATGACGATAATTGTGATAATGATAATAAAAATAGTGATAATGAATATGATGATGATAATGATAATGATAATAAAAATAGTAATAATGAATATGATAATGATAATGATAATGATAATAATGAAGATAATGATAGTAATAATGATAATAACAACAATAATAAAATAATAATAATTATGATAATAATGATGATATTATTTGTGATAGTAATACTGATGCTAATGCTAATGACAATGACAATGGTAATGATAAAGGTGATGAGAATAATGATAAAATACAATAAAGCGTAGCACAGGTGTCAGGTAAATAAATCACAGATAATAATAGTAGTAATAATGATTATGATAACTAATGAAATAATGATAATAATAATAATAATAATAATAATAATAATAATAATAATAATAATAATAATAATAATAATGATAATACTATTAATAGTAATGCTGATGCTAATGCTAATGCGAATGACAATGATCATGATAAAGATGATGAGAATAATGATAAAATACATAAAGCATAGCACAGGTGTCAGATAAATCGCATGATAGACCAGCGCCGTGTCCGACAGGGAAGGCAACAGATCGAGTCAAAATAGCGAAATGAACGACCGTTTCGACGCCGCAGTCCTCGCTCTGACATATATTCCGGTTGACAAGCAGAGCGTGTCTTCGGCGGCGACAAAAACGTGTATGCGGATTTCATTGTTCATTTTGTCCCTCGAGAGACGTTGTTTATAGTGTATGAATGGTGTTTATGCAAATGAGCGTGATTGTTTATTATTGTTTTAAGAGCGAGAGAGCGAAAGGAAAGGATGGGAAGGAGGAGGAGGAAAGAGGAAAAGTTAAAGTAGGTTAAGAAAAGTTGAAGATTGAAAAGGATAGAGATAGAAACTAAGAAAGGGATGGGGACAGAGAAACCAAGAAAGGGATGGGAAGAGAGAGACGCAAACAAGGCGGAGACGGGAAAGCAAGATAAGCTTGAATGAATTTAACCGTATAAGGAGAAGGAAATAATGAGAGGTTGAATTTGTTAAGCGAATGTACAGTGAGTAAGAATAGAGGAATTGAATGGCAAAAGAGAGAGTAAAGAAAATGAGACGAGAGGGTGAGAAAGGGGAAAATAAAAGGAAGAAAGAGGAGCAAGAAGTCCGCAGAGCCATACGAGTAAGCACGAGTAACGAAAAAAATGTAACCCAATGACCTCTTAAGATTAGAGCAACTTTTTTGTGTGTCAAACGATAGCTTAGTTTGCCATTAGCATATCTCTTGTGAGAATCGAGCCCAGAGGAGTGGCAACAGTAAAAGAAAAAAAGTTTTTACTCCTGATACAAGACCAAAATTAGTATCATGGCTTGGCATTTTTTGCAGGCGATGCCACGGGAAGCAAGAATGCGTCGAGTGACGGCGAACTTGGGCGTGACGCCCTGCCTGACCTAGAGTAACCCCCGGGGCAGCGAGGGTCAAGTGGACCCCCCTCCCCCTTCCCCCGATAGATGGCGCTGCTCTTGAGATCTGTCTATATCAACATTCCAGGCCCTGAGGCTTGATCCCCGCGTGTAATAATTGCAGCCTTTCCCGACAGCCCTTCTGCGGGGCCGGGAGAGGGTGCGTGACGTGGGGGCGGACGTGGGCATGCAAATTTGTCCCTGGATTTATCTTTATTTTCAATTAGGCTTGGCGGGCGGGCGGGCTTTGGGCTGTTTTGGCGGTGGAATTGGACTAAATGGATTAAGCCGTCTGGCCTTGGGCAGTGCAGTTGGGCGCAGACCGTAATTTTAGAGTATTTTTAAATCAGTTGACGGTCATGATTGCTTGGTGTGGAATTTTACTATTTTGGGCATGATTTGTTCACCATTGCCCTCCTGCCCAGCCAGACCTCTCGTGCGGACGCGTACATTGAATTGCCAGAGAAGTAGACTAGCGGGCCGCCGTTGAGAACAGATCTGCCCTGTGCTGCAGACCTAGACCCAAGAGCAAGAGATTCTGGAATAGTATATGGCTTTGCCTGCCCATTTTTGATGACGACATCGCATGTATGGGGCACTTGGCTCGCTTGTTAGACGGGGTAGATGTTGGACAGCTTGAATGAATGTAAACCCGTTGGGCGTGCTGCTCATGATCCTGTGGCATGTTTAATTTTGTGATTTATTAGGCCAGTTAAAGCGGATATCAGGGATCGAATCTGAGACGAATTAATTTTTGCGTTTGGGTAGCTGATATCACTTTGAGTTTGTATCGTAGTTTACGAGTAATCCTTCGCGTGGGCCTGTCTGTCTCGGTTAGTTATGGCATATAAAGCCTGCGTAAGTGTACTTGGCAGCTGGTACTCGCCTTGAGCGGACTTGAAGCTACAACGTAATAAATCTCTTTTTCACATTTAGGGAATCCGACTCTTCGTATTCGCCCAACGGAGTGTTAAGACCCCAATAAGGGCGGTGCATGCGTGTGATGTGTGCTTGTGTGTCTGCGGATGCGATAATCAAACGCTGTTTAAGGCCATCAAGGCTTACACACGCGCGAAGACGTTTTATGAGCCGCGCGACACATTTTCGTTGTCTCCCCAGCTATTCGTCTTATTTTAAGGCCCTTTAGTGTTAGAGTGTGTTGTAACACGTACTCCATGGTGTAGCACAGCCAGAGTCGTGTTTTACCAAGGCAGGGTGTGGGTGCAAGCGAACGAAGGTGCCTTTTTCTCCTCGCCTTTTTTTGTCTGACAAAACACATGGATTTGTATCTAGTTTGTAAAACTGGATGGATGTTCAGTGCAAAAAAAGGAGATCAGGTGATATGAAAACTGTATTTTTAAGTGACAGCCATTTTCAGGAGACAGGTGATGCAACAGGTGACACTGAATATCTTCTGACACTTACATATGCATACAAGTACGAGCGAATCCCGTATTCTTGTTACTGCCACTGCACTTGTTACTGTTGCTTCTTCTAATCTACTGTACGATTCCTACGACCATAATAGTAACAGGGAGATGAATGGGATGATAATAGTTATAGCGGTATTGATGATGCTGATGATTATGATAATGATGTTCATAATAAGGATAATGATGATGGTGATAATGATAAGGTTAACACTGATGGTAGTATTGAGGATGATACTGATGTTAATTATTGTATTGATGATAATAATGATGTTAATGATTGTAATAATGGTAATACTGATAATGATTTTAATGATGAAATTGAGGATAGTAATAATACCAATGATAATGATAATACTAACAGCAGCAGCAGCACTACCATTACTACTACTTCTACTACTATTACTATTGCTACAACTAATGATAATAACCATAATTACCATTATGATTATTATCAGTTATCGCTTCCATTGTCTTTCTCATTACGGTTATTATCCCCTTTAATTTTTCCACCATTTCCCACGTCCTTGCAATCCTCCCAATTATTTCTCGCCAAGTGGCAGTGACTCACCCGGTGCCGCCGCGGTGATCGCCGGATGCACCGCCGGAGAGCACGGTTCCCCTTGACCTGGAAGGCTCGTGTCACGTCTCTTACTTTCACAGGGCGCCGGAGTGACCTCTACTCGGCGGCGGCGGCGGCGGCTCTCCTCGCTCTCACCCTCGGCGGCAGGTAGGGTGCCCTCGATTGCACGGCGGTTTGGTCAGCGGTCTCATCATCATCTTTTATTTGCATTTTTTATTTTATTTTATTTGTATTTCTGTTTATTTTTTATATTCACTATCATTTGTCTTATTACTTAATTTTTTACCCCTTTGTATTCTATTTTTTTACCCTTTTTATTTCTTTACTCCTCTTTTTTTCATCTCTTTTACTTTTCTCTTTTTTCCATCACTGTACTCGTTTCCACTCTTTTTTTCCCTTTTCATTTTCCCCATTTTCTTCTTTCTCCATTTCTTCCGTTGGAGGTGGGATGATATTTACCTCTTATTATTATATTTTTGTTGTAAAAATAACAGCTGGAGAATAAGAAACAAGGGGTCTGTGTTTTCGTCATGTTTGCCAGTCTGCAGTTGTGATTTGGGGGGGGGGGGTGGGGGGGGGCGTGGGTAGAGGAAGGAAGAGATGTGTTAGCTGGGTTACAACGGGTGGGGAAGGGGGGGTAGAGCGGAATGGGTTAGGAGAGAGAGAGAGAGAGAGAGAAAGAGAGAGAGAGAGAGAGAGAGAGAGAGAGAGAGAGAGAGAGAGAGAGAGAGAGAGAGAGAGAGAGAGAGAGAGAGAGAGAGGAACGGATAGGGTGTAGGGGTGAGAGAGGGGGTAGAAGAGGAGAGTGAAGTAGAGGAAGGAGGAGAGGAGAGGGTTAGAGGAGGGGATAGAAATAGGGAATAAAAGGGGGAGAAGAAGAGGAATGGGATGAAGGGAAGAGGGTGGGAAGAAGGGGAAGGGGTGCTGCTTACATTCCTCCTGCTTGGGCTCTCCCGATTTCTTTTTTTTTCCACCTGACCTAAATGTAGCGGAAACTGTGAGTCGTTTATGTGCGTGTGTTTTGTTCAGTGATGTCATGGTTATTTTTATACGTCCTTTGAATGTAATTGTGTGTGTGTGTGTGTGTGTGTGTGTGTGTGTGTGTGTGTGTGTGTGTGTGTGTGTGTGTGTGTTTATGTATGTTTCTTAGAGAAAATCACGATAGAAAAAATAGTGTGTGAAAAGAGAAGAAATTATATGAAAAAACAAAATGACGAGATGGCTTCTAGAAAACAGACGTTAAGGAAGAAAAGAAACACACAAACACACACGAAAATTCACACACGTAAAGATAAAGTTCTGCAAGAACAGCAACACAATCAAAATCGAATCGAACCAGCGAGCCTCACACAAGTTGCAGATAACAGCTGTTCAAATGGTCACCCCAAAGGCAGCTCTCGAAGACGCGTTTGATAACCCTTTTTTCCTAGTATTATAAGCTATTTTAGTCCTTTCTTTTCCCTTTTCTTTTCTTAGTTTTCCTTTATACACCAGAGGATGTTATGAAAGCGAGACAGCATAATGAGGTAATTGTTGCCACGCGGAGAAACGGTTGTCACATCATGCAAGGAGCGCTGTATCGGCGTTTATTCCCGCTTACTATTATTTACGGAGGGGCTAATGGTGGCGTATTAAGAGATGCTCTAATTATTTTATAGTTATGGACACTGCGGTGGGGATAGGACCGGTGATTAGGTTATAAAGAGGGTGATTGCTGAAGGCCGTTGCTAAATATAATGGGTTGTTGGTAGGTTAATGGTAGCTGTGCTTGTAATTGAGCTGTAAATAGTGTAAGGAATAAGCACATATTTTGTACGAGAATGGAAAGTGATTTTGAAAATGCCATTGTGATAACTGTCGAGAGTCATTAAGATTATTATAAGTGTGTAATGTTCTTTTAATTGCATTCTACCTTGATTTATGGTGACGTGAATGGAGACATAAGAATAGTCGAAAGCAACCTTCATTTTTTTTCACTTTCTTCTTTTATTTCCCAAAGTGTTGCTTACATTGAGGCATGGCAACAGCAACAAAAACAACAGTAACGTGAACAAAAACGAATGGAAAGCATACAAAATGGTTTCTAAAATGCGCTTGAATTAGGCCTGTCATATGCCAAGTCAGCTGTGAAAGTTTGCAAAGAGTGAATATAAAACAGAACGCAGATGCGAGGTTTTGGCTTTTGCTTGAGGCTAATTGTTGACACGAAAGAAAATCCGTTAAAGAAAATGATTATACAAGTGACGTTAATGATGATGGCTAATTATTACCGATGAAAGCACAAGGAAAAAAATGGCGGGGCGTTTACTTTTTGAGAGAGAAATATCAAAACTAAAACGCGCTGCAGATTTCAGGCCAGAAGGCGAAACCGAATTCACTTGACAGGCACTTCCCTTGATTCGCAGAGCCAGGGTTAGGGATTGGCTCTGATGCTCTGCAGATAAAGGCCCTTATTTACGATGCCTTCTGTTTTATTGTAACTTGCGCGGAGCCATACTTCACGGCGCTAATTAATAAGGCCTTCACACGCTGAATGCATATCTCACGCGTGGCGCAGACGGGAGGCGTTTCATCTCCTGTGTTCGCCGGTGGAATGAAAATAAGTCTCTCTCTCTCTCTCTCTCTCTCTCTCTCTCTCTCTCTCTCTCTCTCTCTCTCTCTCTCTCTCTCTCTCTCTCTCTCTCTCTCTCTCTCTCTCTCTCTCTCTCTCTCTCTCTCTCTCTGTGGGGGCGTGTTAATTTCCGAAGACGCATTCCGATATACATAAAGTTGTCGAGAACAGCTGATCGTGCATTAAGGGTAAAGCGGCTCAGCAAGGGAGCGATGTGTCACCTTCCTGCGTGCCTTGAGGCAAGCTCGTCAGTTGCTCTGATAAAAAGTTAATAATCATGCGTGAAATGCAGAGATCATTCGTATTCTTGTTCATGACACAGCAAGGAGGGGCAGAAGGAGAATGTGTGTGTGTTTGTGTGTGTGTGTGTGTTTGTGTGTGTGTGTGTGTGTGTGTGTGTGTGTGTGTGTGTGTGTGTGTGTGTGTGTGTGCGCGTGCGCGCGCGCGCGTGCGTGCACTTCATTTGTATGTATGTCCGTGTTTGCTTGTGAATACGTGAACGTATGGTTTTAACATTGACATTGATGCGTATCTTCCGCAAATGATATGTACTTTAGAGAATGTGACAGGTCATATGTGTCATTGTCAAGCTAACTGTGCTACATGCGCTCAAGTAAAACTAAAATATGATAGGTTACTGATACAGGTTGTACTGCTTACGTTTCAAATAAGATTCGATCAGTTGCAATCATCGCTTCCACTCTGCCAATATAATGACTTTGTGTTCTTTATGGCGTGAAAAATGGGGTCGTGAGGTTACCCACGCGTAATAAATTCGTGGTAAGAGTGTTAAGTCGGGTTGGGTGTTTTTGTGTGTTTAAAACTCCCTCAAAGGGCGACGTGATTTGTGGTTTCTTGTTTCAGAATTCCCAATATTTAGTTCAGTTTGAAACGCGAAGGAGAAGTCTTACCAGATCAGTACGATAAGTCGGACGGTGTCAGGGTCGTGCTCTAACTGTATGCGTTGTTCTGGTTATTAAAAAAAAAATGGAATTCAATGTCGTAGCTTTCTCTTTTTTGGGATATATGCTTTTAGGTGGCAATAATATTTTGTTGTTTTTGTCGATCACACTTGTTACATAGCTGTTGCATGGGATGGTACTAGTTATAGAGATACTGAATGGGATAGTACTTGTTATAAAGATACTGAATGGGTTAGTACTTGTTATAGAGATATTGAATGAATGTGATAGTACTTGTTATTTAGGTATTGAATGGGATAGTACTTGTTATAGAGATATTGAATGGAATAGTATTTTTTAAATTTGGGATTCGACACTTGCCGATTCGACAAGTGATAAGCTTTGATCCAGCGACTGAATATTTAAAGTGCTGTTGATTGAACTCCTAGATTATGTTGATTGAAAATCGTTGAGCCATATCACGCTAATGATGACTGAACGCTTGAGCTGTGCTGATTGAAATCTGAATGGCGAGAACCCGTGTTTGATTAGAGATCGAGACAGCTTGATTTACAGTATATCAGCGTAAGACGTATTGCTTTCATAGTTAAAAGGAAGGTTGCATTGGAGTAAGTAATGTAGGGTGTATGTTTGCATATTCTCTTAAGGTATGTTGACTGAGGACTTTGTTGTTTTGTGCCAATCGTTTTAGACGTAGGTGTGTGCAGTTTGCAAACGAATATTGTGTCCGGATTTCTAGGTTTGAAGTTTTATGAAGATTTGAAAGGTTTTGGGATTTATTTCGTAACAATAAGAGGCAACGGAAGCAGCTTGAATGAACGAAGGGATTGGGATGGGAAAGGGCGGACAAACGGACATACGAACGCGGTTTTGGACTTTGTTGATTGAGGTCATCCTTCTGCCTACGGAATCGGACGGCGACCTCTCGTCTCCCGGGGTCAAATTGCTGTCCCTTTACACAATGCCTGACCCCAATTTTATATTGGTCTTGATTGTGTGCTTGATTAATTTTCTCCTCCCCCTTTTCGTGTCATTTTTGTCTCTGTTTCTTTTCTTCCCCGTTTCACTCATTGGGGTTTTAGTTGTTTTTTTTTTATTCCCACTTTCTCTTTTCCTAATTTTCCCTTCCTAATCTTCTCTTCTTTCTATCTCCTATCTTTACCACTTACTATCTATGTCGTCCTCCTCCCTTCTCTATCCCCCTTTCCCCTTCCTCTCTTACCCCTCTCCTCTTCCTCTCCCTCTTCCCTACATCTCCCTCATCACTCCCTCCCTCTCCCCACCCCTCCCACTCCCCCTTCATTCCCTCCCCCTCTCTCCCCTACATCTCCCTCATCACTCCCTCCCTCTCCCCTCCCCTCCCACTCCCCCTTCATTCCCTCCCCCTCTCTCCCCTCCCACTCCCCCTTCCTTCCTTCCCTCCCTCGTCCCTCTCCTCCCACTCCCCCTTCATTCCTCCCCCTCTCCCCTCCCACTCCCCCTTCATTCCTTCCCTCCCTCTCCCCTCCCCTCCCCTCCCACTCCCCCTTCCTCCCTTCCCTCTCTCTCCTCTATCCCTCCTTCCCTTCCTTCCTTCCCTCCCTCGTCCCTCTCCTCCCACTCCCCCTTCCTCCCTTCCCTCTCTCTCCTCTATCCCTCCTTCCCTTCCTCTCCCCTCCTGCTCCCCTATCCCTCTCCCGTTCTTGCCCTGCAGGCTTGTATGACACTGATGCCCCCTGTTTAGGCTCTAATAATGCACGTTGATCACTTGTAATGATCTGCAATTACAGTTAATCTGCCAGAACTATCTGATACATAACTTTGATAACCATCACTTTGCCTCATTCATGCACTCCCCCTCCCCCCCCCCTCCTTCCCCTTATCTCGTCTCTCTTTCTCCCCTCCCCCTCCCTTCCACCTCTTCTTTTAGACTCTCTACCCTGCCACGCCCCCACTTGTCTCTCTATCCCATTCTCTCTCTCTCTCTCTCTCTATTTATTTCTATTACTCTCTCTCTCAATTTATTTCTATTATTCTCTCTCTCTCTCTCTCTCTTTTTTTTTTCTCTCTCTCTCTCTATTTCTTTCTCGCTCTCTCTTTCTCTCCCCCTCTCTCTCTCTCTCTCTCTCTCTCTCTCTCTCTCTCTCTCTCTCTCTCTCTCTCTCTCTCTCTCTCTCTCTCTCTGCCTTTCTCTCTCTTTCTCTCTTTCTTTCTCATTTCCTTGATCTCACTGGCTTTTATTTCTTTCTATCTTACATTGCACATGTTCCCTTTCGTCCTCTTAGCAAATGATTCCATATCACCCTTATTATACATTGATTTCACTCATGTTTCACCCTTACTTCACTCTTATTGCTAGTCTCTCCTGATACTATATTTATCCGTCGGCGCCACACCCTTGGTTCACTTTCCGTTCACTCTGATTTGACGCCCTTATCTTTCACACTTTCCCTTGTCCTTTGTCGGGGGGGCGGGGGGGGCTTTGGTCACTCACCGTGATTCATTTCCTCGCGCGGTGAGTCGTCGACCTCATTTTTAAAGGCTTTTACTCATTTTATTTTGGTTCATTTTCCTTCTTCGCTCTCGTTATATATTTCCTAATTGTGTTTGTTTGCATCATCGTAGTAATTACCATTGCCTCGTTACTAGAATTATTTTACCATGATTGCTGTCATCTTCATTGGTGTCATTATTATTAGTGGTAAAACAACAACAACAACAACAACAATTAATCGCATTCTTTACTGTCTAGTTCTCCCTTGTCTATTATTGTCCCCCATGTCTCTCCTTTATCACCTCTAATCACTACCTCCCTCCCCCCTCCTCCTACATCCGGTCTGCGTGTCTCTCCTGGCCTTTTAATAATTCCCATTTATCCACGTTGTTAATTACCCTTTTATTGACCTTCATTTCGTACATCCTCACCCACCCCGATCTTTTTTTACGGAGTCGCACCTCTGTGGGATTCTTGCTTTCTGTCCTTCTCTCTTGTTTTGTTTCTTCGTTTTCATCTGCGTATATTGTCTGTCTCTCTATTTCTCTACGTTTCTTGTACTGCGTTTAGTTACTACGTTTATTACACTAAGTGATAAGGATATGAAGGTATACTCTATTTTTTATTTGAGTGTCGTAACTGTTTCAATATGTTGACCGTATTACAGAGGGTGCAGTAATGAACCGTATTCATGTTGTCAAAAGTAGAAAAGGTATGAATGAGAATGGGTATCTTCACAATACAAGAGATGTATTTGACCGGTTTCGATTCTATCTTCGTCAGAAATACATGTGTCTCTGACGAAGATAAAATCGAAGCAGGTCAAATACATCTCTTGTATTGTGAACATATCCACTCTCATTCATACCTTTTCTACATGAGGATGCAATAAGATTAGGCTAGAAAATAATTGTATAATAGAATACAATACAGTAAGTATTATAGATAAATAAATTCAGTCTTCTTTATGCTGCCGTTCACAATCCTTTGCAACGATCCGCCGCCACGCACTGCACTCTGCAACCCCGACCTGCCATATATCGTGTCCTGCCCGCACGCCACCTCTCGGCCATCATCCAATCAGAGGCTCTTTGGTGTCACGTCATTTTGTCATGTCAGGTATCGCGTAGTCACTCACGAATCGGGAAGGGTGTGGGAAGGTATAACGTTTTCTTTTTTCTTCTTCTTTTTCTTTTTCTTTTGGTGTCTTCTTGTTTTCTCTTCTTGCGTGCGCTTATCGATGGTTTCTTATCGTATTGATTTTTGGTTTTGGTGATTTTTTCGGGTATTGTTGCGTGGTGCTTCTGTTTTTTTCGATAATGGTCTCACATTCGTTCAATCACTTAGGTTCTCTTTCTCAGAGTTTGTGTGTGTGTGTGTGTGTGTGTGTGTGTGTGTGTGTGTGTGTGTGTGTGTGTGTGTGTGTGTGTGTGTATGTGTGTGTTGTGTATGTATGTGTGTGTTATATGAATATATATATATATATATATATATATATATATATATATATATATATATATATATATATATATATATGTACACATGTATAGATCTCTCTCTCTCTCTCACACACACACACACACACACACACACACACACACACACACACACACACACACACACACACACACACACACACACACACACACACACACACACACACACACACACACACACACACACACACACACACACACACACACACACACACACACGCTCCCTCATGCTCGGTGATTCAAAACTTGGTCTCGCGCCGCCGCCCTTCGTCCCAAATCCCTTATCTTCCGCGTCTTATAAGGGACTTATTCATATACCGAGCCAGTCATCTGTTTTTCGTCTGCCTGTCGTGTTATTTTGTTCTTGCAGTTATTAATTCGATACTGTGGTATTTTTTTCGGTTATTCATTTCGTATCGTGTTCTTTTGTTGTTTTAACCATTTATTGCGGATTGAGTTATATTGTTCTTCCAGATGTTAGATTCACGGTTTTGTTTTCTTCTGTCTGTTGTTAATTTCACGGAGTTTTATTTTGTTCTGCCAGTTATTCACTTCTCATCGTGTTGCTTTATTGATTTTACCGTCTTACGATGTTAACCCTGGTATCCGTTTCACGACGTGTTATTTTGCTCTCCCCTTGTATCCATTTCACACCGTGTTATTTTGTCCTCCATGTTATCCATTTCACACCGTGTTATTTTTTCCTCCGTGTTATCCATTTCACACCGTGTTATTTTGTCCTCCATGTTATCCATTTCTCACCGTGTTATTTTGTTCTCTGTGTTATCCATTTCACACCATGATATTTTGTTACCCCCTGTTATAGGTTCCATTTAGTTCTCGGCGTTTTTGTATGGTGTCCGTTCATCCACCTCTGACTTGCGTGTGCTGCAGCGACCCAGTTCTTCTAATCTCCCTTTGATTGTCATTTATTGTCCGTCTGCCCCACTTACGCATTCTTCGCGTGCTTGCGTCTGTCACCCGATTGCTGGTTCCTCGCGCCCATTTTCATAACGCGTTCCAGTCTCGTCGGTTCTGCCCCTTTCGTTTTTAAGCGTCTCTTTCCTTCGGTCGCTTTCTTTTCTGCGTTTTTTCTGTGCTCTTGTATGCGTTTTGTAGATTCTCTTTGGATGTTGCTTCCATCTTCTTTTTACTCTTTTTTGTTCTTGTTCTTCTGCGTGTGGTCGTTGCTGTTCATCGTCCTCCTTTTTTGTCCTCCTCTGCTTCCTCCTCCTCCTCTTCTATTTATTATTCCTCCTCCTCCTCCTCCTTCTCCTCCTCCTCCTCCTCCTCCTCCTCCTCCTCCTCCTCCTCCTCCTCCTCCTCCTCCTCCTCCTCCGCACCTCCTCCCTCCTCCTCTCCTCCCCTCCTCCTCCTCCTCCTCCTCCTCCTCCTCCTCCCTCCTCCTCCTCCTCTCCCTCCCCATTCTCCTCCTCCACCTCCTTCTTCCTCCCCCCCTCCTCTTCGTTCCCCCTCTCCTTCTCTTCCCCCCTCCTCCTCCTCTCCTCCTCCCCTCCTCCTCTCCTCCCCCTCCCCACTCCTCCCCCTGCTTCATACATTCCTCAGCTCCCCCGTGGCCGTAAAACATCCCAGCCTGTTGCGCCATAGCGGAGCTCGAGGGAGACTGTTGTGGGCAGCGCTTGGAGGAGGGAGGGGCAGGGGGAGGTTGGGCATGGGCGTGAGGGGAGGGAGGTGGGGAGTGAGAGAGGGGGAGAGAGAGAGAGGGAAGAGAGAGAGAGAGAAAGAGAGAGAAAGGGGGAGAAAGAGAGAGAAAGGGGGAGAAAGAGAGAGAGAGAGGGTGAGAAAGAGAGAGGGAGAGAAGGAGGGAGGGAGGGAGGGAGGAAGGGAAAGAACGGTCGCTGCGGGTGGGAGGGAAGGAGGAGCGCTTGTGGAAGTAAAGGGAGGAGGGAAAGGACGAAGGGAGGGAAGGAGGGAGGGGCATTGGCGAGTGGGAGGGAAGAAAGGAGACGCTTTGCTGAGAGAGGGGAGGTGGGTAGAGAGATGGGCATTTCGGAAGGGAGGAAGGGAGGAAGGCATGAAGGTATTTCGGAAGGAAGGGGAAAGGGGGAGGGAGGCACGTGGGTTGGAGTAAAGAAAGGGGGAAGGGTGTGTGGAAGGGAGGGAGTCGAGGAGAGAAGGGAGGGGAGGAGCGGACGGTATTTCGATGTGAGGGAAGAAGGAAGTTAGGGGTAGAAGGGAGGGGGGCGGTATTTAGGTAAGGGGGAGCGGGGTGCTTGAAGAGGAGGGGAGATGGGTATTAATGGATAAAAGAAGAGAAGGGAATTAGCGAGAGAGGGGAATGGGAGAGAGGGTATTGTTGGGTATTTCGACAGGAGGGAAGTCGAGGGCATCGCTTGGTAGGAGAGACTATTTAGACGAGAAGAAGGAGGATTATTATTTTTGTACTCTTCTTAGAAGAGTTGGAGGGAATAAAGGAAGCAAAATGGCAAGGTGATATGAAGGAGGAGTTTTATTTATATAAGGAAGAGGCGGATTAGAGGAAAGGAAACGGAGGGTGAAATGGAGAGCTTTTTGGGGGTTGATGAGAAGGATGAAGGGAAATGAGGGAAGTGAGAGAAGCAAATGGTGAACTTTTTTGGTAGAAGAGAGGGAAAGAAACAGATGATAAAATGGATGGAGGAAAAGCTTTCTTGGTTCAAAAGATGAAGGGAGGGGAGGGATGCAAGGAAAATGGTGAGAAGGAAGGAGGGGAAGGAGGGAAAAATAGTGAGATGGAGGGAGAGGGAGTTTTCTTCGGTTGAGGAGATGGAGGGAAGGAGATGCTAAGAGGGAGGGAAGAAAATCTTTCTTGGTTCAAAAGATGAAGGGAGGGGAGGGATGCAAGCACAATGGTGAGAGGGAGGGAGGGGAGGGAGGGAAAAAGTAGTGAGATGGAGGAGGAGGGAGCTTTTTCGGTTGAAGAGATGGAGGGAGTTATGGAGGGAGGAGGAGGACTTTCATTTGTAGAAGCAAGAGATGGAGGGAGTGGAGGGAAGGAAGCAGGTGGCGCGTTGGAGGACTTTGAAAGACGAAGGAAGGGTATTTGGGAGTCTGAAGGGAATGAGGATGGAGGGGCGTCGAGTGTGGGAGGGAAGTAAATGCGAGTTGGAGAGAAGGAATTTTAGGGAGCAGCGGTAGGAGAGGAGGGGGGGGGGGGAGGGAAAGAAGGAATTGGGCAAGAAGAAAGTATGAGGGAGGGGAAGGGGTGGACAGGGTGTGGAGAAGGAGACAAGGAATGGTTTGTGGGTTGATGGATTGGTAGGGAGGGAAGTGGGTTGGTAGGCAAATGGACAAGTGTTAATTTATTAGTTAATATATTCACCTACTTATAATTTGGTTATTAAATTTGCGAGCGAGTAGGTGGACAAATGGGTAAATGGGTAGGTGAGCAAGTGGACAAATGGACAAATGGGTAGGAAGACAAATAGACTAATGGGTAATTTGGCAAATCGACAAATAGGTAAGTGGACAAATGCGTAAGTGGGCAAATGGACAAAGGGGTAGGTGAGCAAGTGGACAAATGGACAAATGGGTAGGAAGACAAATAGACTAATGGGTAATTTGGCAAATCGACAAATAGGTAAGTGGACAAATGCGTAGGTGGGCAAGTGGACAAGTGGATAGGTGGGTTAAGTGGACAAGTGGGTAGGTGTATTGATAGCGGCGGGGGGGGGGGGGGGAGGTGTAGATAAGAGCCATTGCAGCCTCCTTGACTCGCGCGGCCACAATCCGCTCTTTCTTTCGAGTTGTTTTGGCGTCTCTCTTGTTTTCTACGTTTTGGAGCTGTTTGGA
>NC_091552.1:38074768-38082268 GCF_042767895.1 Penaeus vannamei
GAGAGAAGGAAAGAGAGGGAGAGAGAGGGAAAGAGAGGGAGGGAGAGGAAAAGAGAGGGAGGTAGCGAGATAGCGAGAGCGAGGGGGAGGCAAGGGAAGCTAATGCATAGGGGAGTGATGGAGAGGGAAAGAAAGAGGACGTGACACTTTGTAGAGCAGGGGAGGGAAAAAGGAAAAGGGAAAGGGAAAGGAGAGGGACACAAACATGGCAGCTTGGCCGTCAGAGGGCGCTGGTCCCTGTCGGGGTCGCGGCGCACGGACTCCCTGCCTTGATTCACCGCCTGAACTGCGCCTCAGACCACGGCCCTCCCTCGCTCGGGCGCTTGTTGCTTCTGCTCTGTTTTGAGGCTTGGCGGGAGGGGAGGGAGGGGATGGGAGGGAGTGAGGGTAGAGGGAGGGGAAGGGGAGTGAGGGTAGTGGGAGGGAGGGGATGGGAGGGGGAGTGAGGGTAGAGGGAGGGAGGGGAGGAAAGGTCGAAGGGAGGGTGGAAGGAGGGAGGATAGAGGAAGGGGCAGGGGAGGAAAGGAGGAAAGAGAGAGGGAGGGGAGGGGAAGGGTCGAAGGAAGGAGGGAGGATGGTGGACGGGTCGAGGGTGGGAAGGGAGGGTGGAGGAAGTGTCGAATGGGGGAGAGAGAGTGGAAGTTGGGAAGGAAGGGATGGAGGGAATAGAAGGAAGATATGAAAGAGGGTTAGGAAGGAGGAGAGGAAAAGGGAGTGAAGGAAGGGAAGGAGAGGATGAGAAGGAGCGGAAGGAACGGAAGGGAGGGTAGATCGAGAAAAAGAGGGTGAAGGAGGATTGGAAATGTAGGGAGGGACAGGTGACGGCGAAAAAGACCCGGGGAAGGAGGGAAAACGAGAGACAGGGATTTCAGTGGGAAGGGCGAGAGTGAAGGAGGGAAGACAAGAAGGGTAAGGAATGGGAGGGGGAGGGGTAGATGGAGGGGAAAGTGAAAAAAGGAATGTCTATGGTTAAGGAAACAAGGTAAGAGTGGAAAATAGAAAATCATAGGATATACAGATATATTCATGCATATTTAGAAAGATTTCTGTAAAAATGTAAATGTAAAGAAATGTAAAGTCATTTCCGTCTATCTATCTAGACACGCACACACACACACACACACACACACACACACACACACACACACACACACACACACACACACACACACACACACACACACATCTTCAAATATTTGGACACCCACGAACACATACATATGAAAGAGAGAATTGAAATAATATAATTGTTTTCATTTGGAGTTTATCCTACTTGGGATAAAGATAAGGAGGCTTTGCAATTGAACTGATAAAAGTGGTTGTCCGGAGATAGAATTTTATGAATCATGAAGGGTGCGTCGGTCCCGGTTTGACAAACTTACTCACCCAACGATGAGCCCTGGACACGTATGCTTCGTTTTATCACCCAGGGCAATTCAACCCTTTTTCTGACTTCTTTTAGCTTTTTTTTTCTCCCTCCGACCTTATCACCCGGTGCAATTCAGCCTCCTTCAACCTCTTCCTCTATCTTCCTGGATTTCTTTCTATCCTTGTCGCCCGGTGTAATTCAACTCCTTCCCTCTCTATCCTCTCTACATCCGCACTAGCCACCCTCTATCTTCACTTTGTCTGCCCACCATCTACACTCTATCTTCTCTCTATCTCCCCACTATCCACCGTCTTTCCTCTCTCTATTTTCATTTATCTCCCCACTATCCACCTCTATCCTCTCTCTATCCCGCCACTATCCTCTTTTTTCTTCTTCCCTTTATCGTCCCTCCTTCCCCCTCTATCCTCCTTCAACCCTCCCTTTATCGTCCCTCCCTGCCCCTCTATCCTCCTCCGTGCATCAGTGTCCCTCCTCCCTTCGCCACCCAGAGAACAGCATCTCCCGAAGCCCTGCTGGCCGTCCCTCGGGTTTCATCCCGGGGGCGGACGGGGCTTTGCGAACCCTGGCGTAAAAACAGCCATTCATTTCCGTCTTGGCCGTTTTAAACCGGCCGCCGGAGACAGGTTGTGTGTGATGAGCCAAGAGAGAACCTGCTGGTTGGTGGTGGTGGTTGGTGATGAGGATGGTGGTGCGGTGTGTTTTTTTTTTTCTTTCTTTTTTTTTTGGTGGTGTGATATGGTGTGTTGTGTTGTCTTATTATGTAATGGTGGTGATAGAGATCCACGGTGATAGTAATCATGATTATGGTGATGAGAGGGATAGCAATGATAATAGTCATGATCCGTCGGTACCGCTGCTGTTCATGAATGGGGTAACCTTGACTGCTTTCGCTACACCTGTTGCTTTTGTTTATGTATTTTCTCGGTTTCGGTTGTTTAAAAAGAACTTTCCATCGTCATTTGTGTGATTTTTTTTTAAAGATGTCTCGAGTCGTAGACATCTGTGAGTGGTTGTGAAAGATGTGAGGGAGAAATGCGTGTCGCGGCGTGGTGTGTCGGCGGCCACAATGTAGCACAGAAGCAGGGGAACATTCAAGCCGTATTGCCTAAAAGGGGCATGTGCGAGCTGAAGGCAAGATTCATGAGTAGGACATGCACTCTGCTGAAGTATATGCGTACTTAAAGCTTCGTAAAATGAATAGTTATAGAGCAATGATGTTGTTTTGAAGCGGGGACGCGGAGAGACAGAGTAGCGATAAAAGTTAGCGGGGAAATGGTGTAGCGGCGGAGTCGGGAATGCTGTCAGGCGAGCCTCGCTATCTCGCGGGCTGCCCACGCGTCCCGCCCAGCGCCCGCCCTTCCCGCTCTCGCCTTGACTTCGTTCTCTCTCTCTCTCTCTCTCTCTCTCTCTCTCTCTCTCTCTCTCTCTCTCTCTCTCTCTCTCTCTCCCTCTCCCTCTCTCCTCTCCCTCTCCCTCTCCCCTCCTCTCCCTCTCCCTCTCCCTCTCCCTCTCCCTCTCCCTCTCCCTCTCCCTCCCTTCTTCAGTCATTCAGTTTCTCCGTTTCACCTTTCCTTTTCGCTCCTCCTTTTACTCTCCGCCATATCCTTGGATCGCCCTCTCCCTCCCCTTGTCTACCTTCCCTTCCCTCGTCCTTTGCATTCCTTCCCTTCCGCCTTCTACCCCCCCCCCCCCCCAAATGCCTCCCATCCTCTTCCCTCTCCCACCCCCACCCACGTCCCCAACCCTTCTGGTACCTCCCCCCCCCCATCCCTACTCCCTCTCAACCCTTCTCCCACCTTTATCCCCCCTTCCCTACCCCCACCAATGCCCCCCGCCCTCTCCCCTACCGCGTGACCTCACGTGGCAGGGTTTGGGTTGCAGGGTGTGTTGCAGAGTATGCGAAGAGGGCGTGATGCGGAGGGGGAGGGGGGGCGGCGGGCGGGCAACAGGTGACATTGTTTAGCGCTTGATCGCGGTATGTTGCGACGCTCGCTGGCGGGTGGACATACGTACATGCATACATGCATACATACATACATACATACGTACGTACGTACGTACATACATACATACATACATACATACATACATACATACATACATACATACATACATACATACATACATACATACATACATACATACATACATACATACATACATACATGCATGCATGCAAGCATTCATGCGTGCACACACGTACAGATACACATACATATTCATGCATTCATACATAATTACATACATAAGTGCATACATGCATTCATGTAGGCATGCATACTGTTTTAAAATTATTAACCTTATTATTATGCTTAGTGATTCAGTGAATTTTTTTTGCAAATGCATATTTAAGAAAATATCCTGCTATGAAAGAAGACTGGAATTTGAAAACTATTGCCTCCCCCCATCTCTCTTTCTATCTATCTATCTATCTTTCTATCTCTGTCTGCCTGTCTGTCTGTCTGTCTGTCTCTCTCTCTCTCTCTCTCTCTCTCTCTCTCTCTCTCTCTCTCTTTCTCTCTCTCTCTCTCTCTCTCTCTCTCTCTCTCTCTCTCTCTCTCTCTCTCTCTCTCTCTCTCTCCTCTCTCTCTCGTCTCTCTCTCTCGTCTCTCTCTCTCTCTCTCTCTCTCTCTCTCTCTCTCTCTCTCTCTCTCTCTCTCTCTCTCTCTCTCTCTCTCTCTCTCTCTCTCTCTTAATCTTACACAGATTCTTCACCGACCACCTGTCCTGCTTGATTCTAGCTTGAACCTCAAACTAAACTCAAGTTGTGGCTTGGTGTCTTGGCTCCAGCTTGAGATCTGTCCCGAGAAGACTGGTTGTCGAGCGCCGTGTAATTGAACGTCTTTGGCTGTCACAGAACGCGTAACCTGTTTTTTTAAATGTCACACGACTTAGTGGGACTTTATTTTCGTGATCTTTCATGTGTTTTATTTCTTAGATCTTCGGATTGCTCAATTATGACTCGTGTACGGACATGTCCACTGCCGCTCCTTCTCCCTCGACTTTCTGTCGTCGCCTGTCGCGCCTTTTCCCCATTCTCTCACTATCCTTTTCTTTATCTGTTCTTCCATCGTCATATTCCTTCTTTTTCTATTTTTTCCAGTCCCTTCCCTCTCCCTCTTTTATCTCCCTTTTTCTGTTTTTGAGCCCCCTCTCCGTCTTCTCTTTCCTTTCGCCCTTCTCCCCTCCTTGTTTCTCCACCTTTTCTATCTTCTCCCATCTCTTATTCCTTCCTTCCCCTCCACTCCTTGTCTCTCCACTTTCCTGCCTTCTCCCAGCTCTTATTCCCTCCTTCCTCCACTCCCTTGTCCCTTCACTTTTCCTATCTTCTCCCCTCTCTTACTCTCTCCTTCCCCCTCCCCTCCTTGTTCCTCCACCTTTCCTATCTTCTGCCTTCTCTTATTCCCTCCTTCCCCCTCCACTTTTCCTATCTTCCATCTCTCATTCCTTCCTTCCCCTTCCCTTCCATGTCCTTCCGTATCTTCTCCCCTCTCTTATTACCTCCTTCCCCCTCCCCCACTCCTCCGTCTAACCATCCAAGCGTCACACGCCCGTCAACACGAAGCGCCCATTTAGCAGCCCCCGGTCAACACGCCCACGCCTCGCCTCTCGTGGGTGGGCGGCCCCGTGACTCATCCATCTTTATAGGCGTGAAGATGGCGGGCGGCGATGATAAGCTCGGGTGTTGATTTCTGTTGATGATACGGGTGCCGGGGAGTTCCAGGGGGCGGTGATGAGGGTGGTGTTGCGCCGCGCTGGAGGTGATGAGGTGATTGGGCGTCGGATTCACGGGTTCGATTGGGAGCGCCTTTGGATTCGGTCGGGAAGCGGGATTGGGGGGCGTGGGTTAGACTGGGAGGTTGAAGTGTGATGGAGTTGTGTTTAGTATTTTTTGGTAATCCTGTGCATTTGCACTAGTATACAAAAGTGAGAAGGAAAAAAATATATGATTTATTTATTTATTTACGCTGTTTAAGATTTGAAGCATATTAGTATGGTGTAAGGAGAGAAGTGAGAAGGAAAAAAATATATGATTTATTTACATTGTTTAAGATTTAAAGCATATTAGTAAATCAGGGCAATATATAAATGAAAAACATTTTTGTTCCATGCAGTCTAGATGATCTGCAATGTTGATGCAAAGCTACCCTGTGCGAGTGATTACAGGTGAGGCCGTGCGTGGCTATAATTATTGAATTATCGTACTTCCGTTCCAATTTTTTTTTTTTTTTTGTGGGAGGAGGGGTGAGCTCAGCTTCACTCGAATGCGTATCTGGTATTATGTTAATAGACTCGGGAGTTCATATGCGGAAAATGCTTTAGTTGGCATGTTTATAAAAACAGTTAAAAGAAGGAATTTTAAGCTTATGATGTAAATATGGCGTTGGCGTCATTTTGGTTATTTTGCAACCAAAGGAGAGCGGACTCTCGATGGCCTAATTAGCATATCGTGACCAGCTGCAGAAAGAAGTCACGTAGAGCTGAATAAATAATAAGATGATATTAAGCATACTTGTGAGCGAGCCCTCTAAATGTGCCATGGGTGTAAAAAGCTGTATTTTTTGGTGCATTATGGGGTTAAAGTGCCGGGGTGTGATTGCCCAAGCCTTGCCGCGATGGGATGCGCTTGAGGCCAAATCATTTATGTCGTGACGAATTTTGGAAATGTATCTTGAAACGGGGGGGGGGGGGGAGGAGAAATTATCGTGGGGGTATGAAAAGAGAGAGAGAGATGATTATATAAAGGAGGAGGAAGGTGAAGGTGAAGGTAGAGTTGGAGGTAGACGTGAAGGTGAAAAGTTGAAAAGTAAGAGTAGGGAAAGAGGTAGGTCGAGGTAGAGGAAGAGGAGGAGGAGGAGACAGCGAGGGAATCGAAAGAAAACGAGGAAGAGGAGGAATGGAAGATCGGAGAAGAAGACAATTAAGGAAAGACATGGCAAGAAAGGGGGGAAGAGAAAGTAAAAGAAGAGAAAGGGAGACACCGAGAGAAAGAGAACGAGGTCGAGAATACAGAGAGAGAGAGATAGACAGACAGACAAAGACAGAGAAAGGTGTTGATATATACACAAGGAGATCTGAAGGGTGATTGTGTCCCGCCAAGGTGTGCGAGATAGCAAAATTATGAGGTGAGGTGGAGTGAGATGAGGTTGAAGCGACAGTGAGGTGGTAGTGAGCGCGTGTTTACAGAGGAGGGGGTGGGGGGGCAGAACCCGGAGAGCGAAGCCAGAATCGCGGGGGCAGTGAGGTGCTCCAATGATATTATTGTGAGTGTTTGCAATGAGATGATTGACGCCTTGGAGGATGTGTTGGGGGGGGGTACGAAGGGTAAGGGGGTGAAGGGAGGTTGGGTAGGTAAGGGGTGTAGGAGAGGATCAGGGTGTGAAGAGTAGGGGGATGAGAGGGGGAAGGGGAAAGGGGGGTAGGGGTAGTTGTTAGCGCCGGTTCAGGAAGAGTCAGTGACACCATATCCACTTCAGGACAATGGCCGCATTAGCATCAGTGCCATCCATGCCTGCGGTGAGGGAGGGGGGAGGGAGGGGGAGGGCGAGGGTGGTGGTGCGTGAGTTGAGGTTAGGTGAGTGCATGCAGCTTGGGGTCAGGGGGTATGCATAAGGGTGGTGGGGGATGGGGTACGGTGTGGGGGTGACGTGGGTGGGAGGGGTGGATAGGAGGTCGGCGTAACGGGCGTGAAGTGAGGGTGTGGGCGGATGGGTTCTGAGAGTGGGTGTTTTCGATGCGAGATAAGGAGCCGTGTGTGGATTTTGAATAGATGATCACGAAAAGAGGTGGATAGAAGATAAAAATGGGACAGAACGGGATGGTCATACTGCTTCGAGTGTTGCCATCAATGCAGGTGTAAAGGGAGTCTGCAGATTGGTATTACACGAGGGTGTGGGGAGAAATAACACGATGATAATCTAATCTATAATTATTTCGTTAGCTGCATTGTTCACTATAGAGACAATGCATTAGAGGATTTATTTATAGCGAAGAGACAGTGTAACGGGATAGTCAACCTTTCCTTTTGCTTGAGGGTGACCGCTCGAGATGGGGTGAGGCAGGGGGGAGGGGGGAGTAGGGGAGGAGGAGACGGGGTGGAAGAGGATGAG